>NC_092266.1:14238256-14418256 GCF_036320965.1 Panulirus ornatus | reverse complement strand
GACACGTTCCATCCTGGACCCGAGTTATAGAGATGATCGGGTAGTTGCACGGAGTCCATGTCGATGATGGGAGTCGCTTTAATTACCTGGCATCACAGATTACCATAATGGGAGGTGGTTTACCGCCAAGTTGTCGCCTTACTCTCAAGAGCCAAGACGGTCGGGTGGGCTCTCCTGGGCAAGCGGAGAGGGTCGGCGGTTCGAGTCAGTTTGACTTATGCCCAACGGCCGGCCCACCTTCGTGTTGAAGGCGGGGTCCCTCCACCTCCTTACAATACGATAGGTAACGTTCAATGTAATAATTAACACACTACGCCTCAGAGGGCCGGCCCGGAACGCCCTTATATTTGTATTCTGTTCTGTGAGCGTAATTTGCTGGTTGGTTGCTTCAGATGTAGGTAGGTAGGTAGGGGCCGACGGAGGGCAGGCGCCCCTGCCCGGTGGAAGGGGAGGAGTGAGGGAGGCACGGAGGGAGGAGGCTGTTGCTGATTTGTGGGGCGGGCTGTTACAGCATCCTCCGCGACGCGTGACGCGTGACGCTCCAGCACGTACCTGTGGCTTAATGTACGTCTGAAGATGATGCTCTCTCTCTCTCTCTCTCTCTCTCTCTCTCTCTCTCTCTCTCTCTCTCTCTCTCTCCTCCCGACCCACCGCCACCCCACGGATCTCTCGACCTGAGTCTGCCTCCAACTAGCCAGGGCGTGTCTGCCTCCTATCCAAAGTTTAAGCTCACCTCAACCAAGTCTGGTGTCCGGCGATCCAGGTTCCTCTTGCGCCTATCCCATGTAATCTCGTCCACCGAGCTATCCTTTCTATCGTTTTAATGGGAGACTTTGAGAATACTGTCGTACAACTGCCGTTACACACACACACACACACACAGTTGTAACCCAATTTGAACGTCTCGACAGCGGTTCTTCGACCCCCTATTTCCCCAGACGGCCACAAGCCCCTGCAGCAGGTTCTCCTGTTAATGAACCTGTTCCCACCATGAGGAAACGTCTTCTGCGCCGCGGAGTGAAGTAGTGAGGCGCAGGGCCCGCGTGGCAGGCGGCGTTATTCAAATTACTGGCAGTAAATCAGTGCACTCGAAGTGGGTGCTTGAGGCGTGTTGACTGTGTGCTCTGCCGCGCCCCGCCTTGTAATGTGTGAGGTTACACGAGGGTCCTCCTCCCTCACACACACACATATATATATATATATATATATATATATATATATATATATATATATATCATACAAACCTGTTCTATGTTCTATGAAGGTGCGCGTTTCTATGCACTATGTTCGTATATATATATATATATATATATATATATATATATATATATATATATATATTATCCCTGGGGATAGGGGAGAAAGAATACTTCCCACGTATTCCCTGCGTGTCGTAGAAGGCGACTAAAAGGGGAGGGAGCGGGTGGCTGGAAATCCTCCCCTTTCTTGTTTTTTTTTTAATTTTCCAAAAGAAGCAACAGAGATGGGGGTCAGGTGAGGATATTCCCTCTAAGGCCCAGTTCTCTGTTCTTAACGCTACCTCGCTATCGCGGGAAATGGCAAATAGTATGAAAAAAAAAAAAAAAAAAAAAAAAATATATATATATATATATATATATATATATATATATATATATATATATATATATATATAGATAGATAGATAGATAGATAGATGTATATATACATTCATATATATATATATATATATATATATATATGTATATAAGTGTGTGTGCATATGTAGATAAAGATATGATGATAACAATAATCCCTGATGATAGTGTGACGGTAAAATCGCACTTCAGTAGGAGTTCACACAATTTTATACAGATTGGTGTTGGACGGCGGGAATCAAGTGTGATGTTGGGATCGAAATAACTTTGACAAGTACTGGCACCTGATGAGGTGGATTGTCTCCACGAAAAATATCGTGCCACATATATAGAAAAATAAAATTACGTGTTAAATAGAATTATGAACTCCTACTGAAGTGCGATTTCACCATATATATATATATATATATATATATATATATATATATATATATATATATATATATATATTTTTTTTTTTTTTTGTTTTGTTTACATACTATTCGCCGTTTCCCGCGTTAGCGAGGTAGCGTTAAGAACAGAGCATTGGACCTTTGAGGGAATATCCTTACCTGGCCACCTTCTCTGTTGCTTCTTTTGGAAAAATTAAAAAAAAAAAAAGAGAGGAGAGGATTATATATACGTACTCTCGCTACGTACACACACACACACATACACACACACACACACACACACTTATCTAATTACTCACATCTATACATAATTAATAACCCATTGTCTCACACAGTACATTGATGAAGGAGTTTTGGACATCCTCTAGAGTCTTGGGGATAACTCAGGCCAAAGCAGCGTCCTGATATATGACGGCCACACACACAAAAAAAGCGATGGGGTAGAGTGTGTGTGTGTGTGTGTGTGTGTGTGGCAGGCAGGGTCCAGGGTCGGGGGGAAGACGGCAAGACAAGACTAAGCAGCAGGGGCCAAGTTCATGTGACCCTCGATACGTTAGATTAACTTATTAGAACTCTGCTCCTCATCTGAAATGCTAATTCTAATGGCCGAACAAAAATCTGGGGGTGTAATTTATGCTAAAGTGGTCCTACCCAGCCATTCTCCATTTTACGTTTATGTGATGTATAGTGTACTTAGAGGAGCGGGCCTTAGTGGCGTGCACCTGGTTAGAGGCTTTGTTAGAGAGGGGGGTCTCCCAAGCGTTAGTGGTGTGCACCTGGTTAGAGGCTCTGTTAGTGGGTTAGTGGCATAGTTAGTGGTTTTTCTCCGGGTCTGGTTAGTACCCTCTCCCCAGCCTGGTTAGTACCCTCTCCCCAACCTGGTTAGTACCCTTTCCTGTGCCTGTTTAGTACCCTTTCCCGTGCCTGGTTAGTACCCTCTTCCCGGTCTGGTTAGTACCCTCTCCGCTGCCTGGTTAGTACCCTCTCCCCAGCCTGGTTAGTACCCTCTCCCCAGCCTGGTTAGTACCCTCTCCCCAGCCTGGTTAGTACCCTCTCCCAAGCCTGGTTAGTACCCTTTCCCGTGCCTGGTTAGTACCCTCTCCCCAGCCTGGTTAGTACCCTCTCCGCTGCCTGGTTAGTACCCTCTCCCCGGTCTGGTTAGTACCCTCTCCCCTGCCTGGTTAGTACCCTCTCCCCGGTCTGGTTAGTACCCTCTCCCAGGGGTCTGGTTAGCGGCCTTGTGAGTTATGTCAGCTGAGGAGATCAGTTAGGTCCTGCTTGAGTTGCTGACGTATTCGCTGTTGTAAACTATTCCGAGTTTATTAGCGTGGTAAACCAAGGGGCTAGGGACTTGCTATGCGCATGGTAAACCTGTCTGAGGATTGATTTATGGCGTTTAACTGATCAAAAGGTTTGTTGAGTTTTATTTGAATTTATGGGAATTTGTTTGTTACATAGGACTGTTTGCAGTCTGGTAGTTGTCTACATCGGAGATAACTATAACTAATATATATATATATATATATATATATATATATATATATATATATATATATATATATATATATATATATATATATATATATATATATATATATATTCCTATGAGTCCACGAGGAAAATGAAACACGTTAAGTTCCCAAGGGCACTTTCGTGTAATAATCACATCATCAGGGGAGACACAAGAGAGAAATATAACAGTCAGTTGATATACAACGAAGAGACGTAGCTAGGACGCCATTGGGAACACACACACACACACACACACACACACACACACACACACACACACACACACATACACACACACACACACACACACACACACACACACACACACACACATATATATATATATATATATATATATATATATATATATATATATATATATATATATATATATATATATGAACACGAATATAGTGTATATGAGCGCGCACTTTCTTAGAATGTATAATACCCTCCAACAACCAGGATTCGAACCCAGGACCTTTTGCGTGAGACAGTATGGGATGGGACAGTGTTGGAAGCGAGACTGATGTGCATGACTATTGCCTTATGCTGGTTGACAGTGACGTGGTTGGCGGTGGTCCATCTCTGGATGTGGTTGAGCGTGATCTCGAGGGAGATCTAAGCGGGAGAACTATTGTCAACGTTAATATACTTTGATGGAGTCGCCAACATGTCTCCATCAAGCAGGTACATCCAGCAAGGTAGAGCAATTCAACCTTCTATCACTTTGGGTCACCCTTGATAGTCTGTTTCACCTTTTGGACACAACATTGGAGATCTTTTTCGGCACTCCGGTGGAAAGGTCATGAAGGCAGTGCAGTAAAGCCTCACATATAAGGAGATGGTACAAGTACGCCACCTGTTTGACCTACGGGACTTCACAGAAGATGGTCTGAAAGACAGAGATAACCCGATGAAAAACGTACACACATTTAGGAAATCCACAAACGACAGACGAAGACCTCGACTCAGGTAGGTAGTCCCGCTGACGGTCATGTTATGGTTCACCAGATCAAGTACTTTCGTGAATCCAACGAAGGCGGACCACACAGGTCTTGCGTCTCTCTATGCTGTGTTTGCTAATGTCTAGGAAGTCTTCATATCACCACACAGCTTTGGGTCTGTGGGGTTTCCAGTGTCTACGGAAACCCAATTGAGCACAAAGCCATCAAAGGGTAGAGAGGGGATTGGGGTGATGGCAATGGGTCGTAACTCACTAGGGGACTGAGGATTTCTTTTTTACTTCGGTATTGAAGAAACGTATCAAGTCTTCCAGTGAGCGTGGCATTTTTGACTGATGGAGTGAGGCACTGATGATGGAGAGGGGTTAGGCTAGTTAGGCGCAGTAAAACGCTTTGCCTCTCGGCTGTAAAGTTGTCAGGCGCCTTCAACTTGCACTGAGTCAGGGGGTGTTGGGGCTGGAAGATAGGCTGGGAGACAGGTGTGTTGAGGATGGAAAGTAAGCTGGAAGGCAGGAGGTGTTGGAGCTGGAAAGTAGGCTGGGAGGCAGGAGGTGTTAGGATCTTGTAGAGGTAGGCTGGAAGGCAGGAGGTGTTGGGACTGGAAGGTAGTTGCTGTAACTTAGTTGAGTAATTGGGTTTCTTCGTAGCGCACATTTCACATATTGCCATACTACGGAGGTCCTTGTAGAGGTGAGTGTTGTTGCGGTAGAAGTTCCGATCTGGCTGCTGCATTAGTCTCTTTACATGGGGTGTGATCCAGGGCACGTCAGCTGGGGTGTGATCCAGGGCACGTCAGCTGGGGTGTGATCCAGGGCACGTCAGCTGGGGTGTGATCCAGAGAACGTCAGCTGGGGTGTGATCCAGAGTACGTCAGCTGGGGTGTGATCCAGGGCACGTCAGCTGGGGTGTGATCCAGAGTACGTCAGCTGGGGTGTGATCCAGGGCACGTCAGCTGGGGTGTGATCCAGAGTACGTCAGCTGGGTGGAGACTAACAGATCCTTCGAGGAAGAAGCGACTTCATGACGTCGCTGAAGTACTTCTTCCATGCACGTGCAGGTGTGCGTGTATGTGTGTGTGTGTGTGTGTGTGTGTGTGTGTGTGTGTGAGTATGTGTCTTTGTGTGTACTCCGCGCGCCTAAAATGCGCCTCATGACTACAAGGTAAGTGTGAGGGACAATATCTAATCCTCATGAAATCATTCTACCAACAGATACAAAAACGGACGATCTCTGGAGCAATTAAAGGTACATTGATCAATGCAGTTGTAGCAGGGAGTAATTACTCATTAATCACAAAAAAAAGAAATAAACTTTTATTTTCGTCAGTTTATTCTAACAGTGAAGAACAGCTGTTGTCCTTCATGTGTAGCAGGACACAAGGAAGTCCCTCTACTCCGTTCTGAAGAATCTTTACGGTCGGAGAGGAACATTCAGACACCGAATTTCTCTGAACCACGATTGTAATTAACAAATGGGGGACACACACACACGCCCACACCCCCTCCCTCCACCCGTGTTGTAATTATTGTAATCCCTGGATCAGATGAGTCGTTTAATCCAGGTTTAACCCGGGCTGTGTATTTCGCCCGCGTCCGTGGTGAGTTTGGGCAAGAATGCGACCCGTGTGGATGCACGGCTCAAGATGGACTGACTGTGGGGAGCAAGTTTGGGGCTCCTTCCCCTCCAGCTCCTCCTCTTCCTCCTGCTGCTCCTCCTCCTCTTCCTCTTCCTCTTCCTCTTTCTTCTTCTTCTTCTTCTTCTTCTTCTTCTTCTTCTTCTTCTCTTGCTTCTTATTTTCGTCCTACTCTTCTTCGTCTTCTCTTTTATCTCCTCTTCTTCCTATTTCTCCTCATTCTTCTTCTCCTCCTCTTTATTTTCTTCCTCCTCCTCCTCCTCCTCCTCCTCCCTTCCACCTCTTCCTCCTCATTTTCGTCCTTATTCTCCTCTTCTTCCTTCTTGTCGTCTTCTTCTTCTTCCTCCTCCTCCTCCTCCTCCTCCTCCTCCCCATCATCGAGGCCGGGGTCCCACTGCTCCTGTGATACACACACACACACCTGTATTATCAAGGTGGTTACAGCAATAATCCTGACTATTTCATGACTTCCCCCACTGGTCACACTCCCCAGAAGTTTTACGAGTGGTGGTGGTGGTTGAGGAGAGGGGGAGGAGAGGAAACCCAAGGATGTATGGGGTGGGTTGTGGGGAGAAGCGGCTTTGGGTGATGGGTTATGGGGGCGTCAGGTCATGGGCTTAAGAGGAAAGCGAATGTAGGGCTGCAAATGGGGAAAGTGGTAGAGAAGTGGTAAGGTAACACGAATGGGGAAGGTTAGTGTAATGGGTGACGTTGGTAAGGGAGGTCATAGGGTAGGTTACGTTATAGAATGGGGGAAGAGTGGAATACAGTGGGTCTGATTGGATGGAGATGGAAATACGAATAAAAGGAAAGAGAGAGAGAGAGAGAGAGAGAGAAGAGAGAGGCGGTCTGTTTAATCCAGTTTCAATTTCTAATGCCCCAAGAAGGAAGTTTAGATACGATTTAGAAAGAAGATGGACCACCGCGGTGTAGTGGTTAGCGTTCCTGACAGCGACGCATTCATGGGTCGCCCAGGGTCGAGCGCATAGGTTCGAATCCTGGTCTGTCCACAGTCAACCCAGTTGTTCATCAACTCCCTTGGAGGTTTCTTGATAATATATATATATATATATATATATATATATATATATATATATATATGTATATATATATATTGTTAAGAACTTAATACTTATTCGGGCATGGTCGCCAGTAACATATATGCTACAAATACTATACTGATCCTTGTCATGCATGGACGTTAGATTTGTTGTTTTACAACGGGATAACACTATCTGAAAGTTATGGGATTGAATTAAAGACCAGCATTACATTAAATCTACTTATAATGAAAGAATTCAAGTGTACAAAGGTGAACACATAAATCAGGCATGAATCATTTACGTTAACACTGAACATGAGTTTAACATTGAATATGAGTTAACATTGAAGATGAATTAACATTAAACATGAGTTAACACTCGCAGATAAGATTTCAAGCCAGGAGATCTCTTTCCTTTATGACACTTTGTTCGATAACATTATACTTAGTTAGACCTGACGTAACACAGTAAACATCATCGTTACACTTAGCTAAACCTGACGTAACACAGTAAACATCATCGTTACACTTAGCTAAACCTGACGTGACACAGTAAACATCATCGTTACACTTAGCTAAACCTGACGTGACACAGTAGTAACGGGCTTACAGCACAGCACTCGGGTAACGGGCTTACAGCAGTAACGGCTTACAGCACAGCAGAGCTTACAGCAGGGGGGACCACTTACCTCGCTGGACTAGAGAGAGAGGAATCACATCTCAGCTGGTGTTGTGGGTATTTATTACAAGTAAAGACAAGCGTTCACCCTTGCTGCTATACAACGCTACCCTTAATTGGCTATGGAACTAAGAGCAATTCTGATTGGTTGGAGGGTCCCAGAGTCTCGGCGTAGTCCACACTCCTCGGTCCTTTTTGTTTACGTCAGCAGCGATGACATACGGGATGACATACCCCGCAGCTGACTCCACGCCTTGACCTGGCGCCCCTGATGAGGGGTTCGGGTGCTGGAGGACTGGTCAACATCTGCTTCAAAACAGAATCATTAAGCCAAATGCTTGGTGGGCAGAGAAACTCCGAGCCAGCCTCAGAGGAAGACATCACGCCTCGCCCTGATAAAGAATAGCAACAGCACCATACACAAGGACACACACACGTTATATACACGAACATGCGGGGCAGACGCACACACAGGTTCGTAACAATATATATATATATATATATATATATATATATATATATAGCGGGGAGCTGGAAATCCTCCCCTCTCGTTTTTCTTTTTTTTTTTTCCAAAAGAAGGAACAGAGAAGGGGGCCAGGTGAGGATATTCCCTCAAAGGCCCAGTCCTCTGTTCTTAACGCTACCTCGCTATCGCGGGAAATGGCGAATAGTATGAAAGAAAGAAAGATATATATATATATATATATATATATATATATATATATATATATATATATATATATATATATATATATATATATATATAATAGCGTTAATGATATGGCTTTTATTAGGGCCTCATTTACATGTACCGTCTCAGCTAACATAAAAACAGAGGTGATTCCTAAGTGCATATCAACCACTAGATATTCATCATAATTTATGAACTGGTGTATATCTAAAGCAAAAGAAAGATAATGCTGGTATGTTCTTCGACAGTATGGCTGTGGCAGTGCGAGGTCCCTGGGTATAACAAGATGTGGTAGGGAGTCATTGATACATCAGCACGTGAGTTTAGGTTACCAGAAAGATTTATTAATACACTATGGTTAGGTTGTGGCTGTCCAGGACCTCGCCTGGAAAGCCAGTTTTAACTACGCCTTCAATTTACATAGTAACAGCCTTAATAGCTTCCAGGACCCAGGCTCCATCTGTTACCAATGGCTTTATGGCATTTTTTTTCTTTAACTTTTTTTTTTTGACGTGTTCTTTTGGTTACAAGTGGGCATTGGGCTTCATGGCCCTATGTTCTAATATATATATATATATATATATATATATATATATATATATATATATATATATATACCTGTGGAAGGTATTAAGAATATATGGTGTGGGAGGCAAGTTGTTAGAAGCAGTGAAAAGTTTTTATCGAGGATGTAAGGCATGTGTACGTGTAGGAAGAGAGGAAAGTGATTGGTTCTCAGTGAATGTAGGTTTGCGGCAGGGGTGTGTGATGTCTCCATGGTTGTTTAATTTGTTTATGGATGGGGTTGTTAGGGAGGTAAATGCAAGAGTCCTGGAAAGAGGGGCAAGTATGAAGTCTGTTGGGGATGAGAGAGCTTGGGAAGTGAGTCAGTTGTTGTTCGCTGATGATACAGCGCTGGTGGCTGATTCATGTGAGAAACTGCAGAAGCTGGTGACTGAGTTTGGTAAAGTGTGTGGAAGAAGAAAGTTAAGAGTAAATGTGAATAAGAGAAAGGTTATTAGGTACAGTAGGGTTGAGGGTCAAGTCAATTGGGAGGTGAGTTTGAATGGAGAAAAACTGGAGGAAGTGAAGTGTTTTAGATATCTGGGAGTGGATCTGGCAGCGGATGGAACCATGGAAGCGGAAGTGGATCATAGGGTGGGGGAGGGGGCGAAAATTTTGGGAGCCTTGAAAAATGTGTGGAAGTCGAGAACATTATCTCGGAAAGCAAAAATGGGTATGTTTGAGGGAATGGTGGTTCCAACAATGTTGTATGGTTGCGAGGCGTGGGCTATGGATAGAGTTGTGCGCAGGAGGATGGATGTGCTGGAAATGAGATGTTTGAGGACAATGTGTGGTGTGAGGTGGTTTGATCGAGTAAGTAACGTAAGGGTAAGAGAGATGTGTGGAAATAAAAAGAGCGTGGTTGAGAGAGCAGAAGAGGGTGTTTTGAAATGGTTTGGGCACATGGAGAGAATGAGTGAGGAAAGATTGACCAAGAGGATATATGTGTCGGAGGTGGAGGGAACGAGGAGAAGAGGGAGACCAAATTGGAGGTGGAAAGATGGAGTGAAAAAGATTTTGTGTGATCGGGGCCTGAACATGCAGGAGGGTGAAAGGAGGGCAAGGAATAGAGTGAATTGGAGCGATGTGGTATACAGGGGTTGACGTGCTGTCAGTGGATTGAATCAAGGCATGTGAAGCGTCTGGGGTAAACCATGGAAAGCTGTGTAGGTATGTATATTTGCGTGTGTGGACGTGTGTATGTACATGTGTATGGGGGGGGGGGGGTTGGGCCATTTCTTTCGTCTGTTTCCTTGCGCTACCTCGCAAACGCGGGAGACAGCGACAAAGTATAAAAAAAAAAAAAAAAAAAAAAAAAAAAAAAAAAAAAAAAAAAATATATATATATATTATATATATTATATATATATATATATAGATATAGATAGATAGATAGATAGATAGATAGAGAGAGAGAGAGAGAGAGAGAGAGAGAGAGAGAGAGAGAGAGAGAGAGAGAGAGAGAGAGAGAGAGAGAGAGAGAGAGAGAGAGAGTAGGCCTTTCATTTCCCGTATCTGCGCCCGTATTTGCTATCTCCCGTATCAGCGCCCGTATTTGCTATCTCCTGTACCTGCGCCCGTATTTCTTATCTTTAATCCGTGACATCTTGATTCACCAGATGATGACGGACAGTCAACATGCATCATGTCTTGAGTGACCACAGCAGTTATCTGTTCCTCTACAGACCCGAGACTTGCACAGGGGTAGGTCAGTGTACCCGAGACTTGCACAGGGGGAGGTCAATGGACCCGAGACTTGCACAGGGGGAGGTCAATGGATCCGAGACTTGCACAGGGGGAGGTCAGTGGATCCGAGACTTGCACAGGGCTGGCAACTCATTGGCACCGCCGGTTTAAAGCTCTGTACTCTTGGCTTGTGCACGACGGTACGACCCTTGTGCACGACGGTACGACCCTTATGCACGAAGGTACGACCCTTGTGCGCGAAGGTACGACCCTTGTGCACGAAAGTACGACCCTTGTGCACGAAGGTACGACCCTGAGGTATGATGACCTGGTTCTGCCTTTGACCTGACCAGACAGACCCCCGGATAGTCAAGGGTAGTGCCATCGTGTGCGAAGGATCACAACAGAGCGTTCGATTGGACCATTTTTTTCGTGAGCCAGTTCTACATCTCAGATGATTAATATTATGATTATTATAAATATTATTATCGACGTTATTATCATCATTATCATTGTTATTTCTTTTATTATTCCCTGAAATTTTTTGCTGTGTATCTTTGATTTTTGATGTATGATCTCAGTCATAATATATATATATATATATATATATATATATATATATATATATATATATATATATATATATATATATATATATATGTATGGGAGCGGAGGGCTGGAAATCCTCCCTTCTCGTTTTTTTTAATTTTCCAAAAGAAGGAACAGAGAATTGGGCCAGGTGAGGGTATTCCCTCAAAGGCCCACTCCTCTGTTCTTAACGCCACCTCGCTAATGCGGGAAATGGCGAATAGTTTGAAAGAAAAGAAAAAGATATATATATATATATATATATATATATATATATATATATATATATATATATATATATATATATATATATATATATATTCTGCGTAGTAAGAGAGTTAAATAACATAAAGCCATATTAGACAATTTCATAATATTCTTCTTTTCCTAAGAATCTGTTCCTAACACAGTCAACCTTATCGCATGCCAGAACACACACCTCCTCCTTCAGGAGGGAACCATCCACCTTCTGCTACGGCCGAAGGTGGATGACACTCGAGGTTAGTAGTCATCCACAGACGACTGTCACCACGACCACAGGAGCTGGGCCAAAGTGGGTGTCATAGTGTGATAAGATAGGCCGCCCCAGCTGGATACATAACCCGTTCCCTCTGGCTGGATTACAGTCCTTGTGTATTGTTCCACGCATGTAGTGATTCAGTAGCTCTAGGAGGAGGAGAAGAAGAAGGAGGAGGGAACACGTCCCCACCAGGATCTGGGGGGGAGGCTAAGTGTACTGAGGGGAAGGGGTAGTAGTTACCGGACCCACTCCATGTAATCAAGTGTGAGGTAGTTTGCCTCAAGTGTTCTCTGGTGTTAAGGGAAGCCACTGTGTAAGTGGGATTAGCTATTTAAGTACATTACTTAAGAATTTTCCCCTAAGATTTATTATCGTAAAAGTGTAGCCACCATTTTACAACTCGTCCGTTCTTTTGTATATATATTTTTTTTACGTGTCAGCTGAGAAGGCACGGGCAACCGAGGCCATGATCGAAGCCATGTATATATATATATATATATATATATATGTATATGTATATGTATATGTATATATATATATATATATGTATATATATATATATATATATATATATATATATATATATATATATATATATATATATATATATATATATATATATATATATATATATATATATTCCCTAGGGATAGTGGAGAAAAAATACTGCCCTTGTATTCCCTACATGTAGAAGGCGATTAAGATGGGCGGGAGCGGGTGGCTGGGACTCTTCTTCTGTATCTCTTTCCAAAAGAAGGATCAGAGCAAGGAGCCAGGTGAGGAATTTCCCCTCTAAAGCCCTCTCGTCTGTTCTTAACGCTACCTCGCTCACGCGGGAAATGGCAAGCAAATATATATATTATATATATATATATATATATATATATATATATATATATATATATTTCCTCTTACTTCTTCCATCTCCACAATCTTTCTAATCCTTCAGAATTATAATTTCTTCCCATTATCTCTCCATTCTCTCTCTCTCTCTCTCCCCATTCGCTCCCCCTCATCTCTCTCCTCCTCCTCCTCCTCCTCCTCTCCCCCTGTCTTCCAGACCCACCATTCCCACTTGAATCATTCATACTCACATACAGCCAACATGGCAGCCCTGGACACGAAATATAACCCCTCACGAAAACGTCAGCCCCTGGCCACTCGCTCAGAAATTATGAGCCTGGTTGTGGATTCTACAAGTTGTTAGAAAGGCGCCGTGTCGCCTCTCTCTCTCTCTCTCTCTCTCTCTCTCTCTCTCTCTCTCTCTCTCTCTCTCTCTCTCATGGTACAATCTCTTCTCTGGTAGATACTTGTAGGTAGGTAGGTACACTCTCTCTCTCTCTCTCTCTCTCTCTCTCTCTCTCTCTCTCTCTCTCTCTCTCTCTCTCTCTCTCTCTCCATACAAAGAGCGTTGGAGATTGGGTTGGTGGAAGGAAGGAAGGGTGGGGGTTGGTTTCGTGATCGGTGGTGATGTTGGGGATGGGTCTCCACCTCGCCACGTCTGTGGTGGAGGGTGGTGGAGGGCGAAGGGGGGTGTGGGGGGGGCCACCCGGTCACTGGCCCCTCCCTCCCTCCCTCCCTCCAACACCATTGATTTTGTTCCGGTGGGGCGGGAGAAGGTGGAGGAGGGGGGGTGGGGGGGGTGGGAGGTGGGTTGGTGGGGGTATGCAAGGGCGGGGCGTCACGTCCCGTCACAGTACCTGTGTGGCGTCACGTGACGGACACGGCTGGCGTGAGGCGCTCCCCCATCTGGAGATGGGTGGTTCGTCTTCATCTCACACACCGACCCCCAAGTGTCAGGTAAACGTACACAAATCATTACATAGCAACATGAACGGGTTAACATAGCTCTGGTGAGTTGCTTTCGGCAAGGTATCCCAGTGTCTGGAGACATAACACAGCGGCTGGGTTAGATATAACACAGCGGCTGGGTTAGATATAACACAGCTGCTGGGTTAGATATACCACAGCGGCTGGGTTAGATATAACACAGCGGCTGGGTTAGATATAACACAGCGGCTGGGTTAGATATAACACAACTGCTGGGTTAGATATAACACAGCGGCTGGGTTAGATATAACACAGCTGCTGGGTTAGATATAACACAGCTGCTGGGTTAGACACTATAGAGCCCGCTAGGTTACGAATGTGATACAGTGACTGGATGAGATATAACACAGCTGCTCGGTATAGACACAACAGAACTGCTAGGTTAAGAGACGCGTAACAGAGCTGCTCGCATATGCCCTGGGCTCATAGGATGTTATAACGTTCATTCTGAATGTTCCCTTTTGTAGAAGAAATAACTTTATGGTGTATCCTAGATTGTAGGATTTAACTCTCTCTCTCTCTCTCTCTCTCTCTCTCTCTCTCTCTCTCTCTCTCTCTCTCTCTCTCTCTCAGCCATCGCCACGGCCCCTAAGCACTCGAACGATCGGTTTTTGGCTGGTGGTCGTCGTCGTCGTCGGAGTGTCGGCATTAACTACCGGGGGGCCACGTTAACATAACAATCTACCTCTTCTGTCTTGCACATCTTTCTTTCTCTCTCATCTTTCTCTTTCTCATCTTTCTCTCTCATCTTTCTCTTTCTCATCTTTCTCTCTTTCATCTCTCTCTTTCTCATCTTCCTCTTTCTCATCTTTCCTTCGTGTGTTCCTGGGCGCCCTTCTCCTTACACGAGAGAACATGGAGAAGACCTCTCGGTGTGACCTGCTGTGTCTCATCTCACAAAGATCGTCCCCCTGTTTTCTCCATCACAAAAACCACAACACCAGCGCCGTAACGTCACTATGACCACAACATCACCACCATGACGCTACAACACCACTACAACATCACCACCATGACGCTACAACACCACTACAACACCACCACCATGACGCTACAACACCACTACAACATCACCACCATAACGCTACATCACCACCACAACATCACCACCATGACGCTACAACACCACCACAACATCACCACCATGACGCTACAACACCACCACAACATCACCACCATGACGCTACAACACCACTACAACACCACCATGACGCTACAACACCACTACAACATCACCACCATGACGCTACAACACCACCACAACATCACCACCATGACGCTACATCACCACCACAACATCACCAACAACAGCACATCACCACCACAACATCACCACCACGACAGCAACACCAACACGACATCACCACCATAACGCTACAACACCACCACAACATCACCACCACGACAGCAACACCACCACAACACCACAGCCACCACAACCACCACTACCACCACACACAGAGCCAAAGGAACACCTCATGTAGCCGACAGACGAAGGAACCATTTTGCGCCATAGATAAAGATCTGTTGCTGGACGAGAGATCCAGTCTGATATGTTTCCTAATGACTGAGAGTAACCGTAGGACGTGGTTGACTTCCATCTACCAACCTCCATCTGGTGCCAGAGCCAAGCCGAACCTTACCCTCTACAAATCCTAAAGGCATGACATTTTATTGTCTCGTGTGGGCCATTCCACTCGGATTAGTTGCCTGGTGACGTCAACCCTGGCTGGACTACCATTGCGTGTAAATGGATTCACTCCGGCTTGCTGAGTTACTGCCCTCCCGTGCCGACCACCGTTTTAAGGCTCAAATGAATGTTACTGTTTGAAGGATTTTCCCGTCTAAATGTCTTTATGTATTCGGCCATTTCCCGCCTCCCGTGCTGGGTGTGTGTGTGTGTGTGTGTGTTTTCAAGACTCCCTCTAGAGACACATGTCAGAGCGCCATGTTCTCCTAAAAAACAAGAAATGTAACATGAATCTACACCGCCTTTCGCTTCCGAATACATGCCATGTACAGGAGAGACCCTTGTAAGTAATGAATATAGTACTGGATCTTCTTGTATCGAACATCTTAATCTAAGAGGACTGAAACGCATATGGGCCAAAGACAGTTCAAACGGCGTGATTCACCGCTCATTTGTGGATATAATTACAACGGGCTAAATCAGCGAAGGAGAGACGAAGGGGGAAGAAATATGGAGAGCTAAGATCTGGCCGCCGATTGGTCAGCGAGTGTCAGCGGGAGCCTATCTTGTAAACAACTCGTCCTCCACAGGATTAAGAACGCGCGAAAGATGAATGCGTCCCAGCGGCTGGGTTAGATATAACACAGCGGCTGGTTAGATATAACACAGCTGCTGGGTTAGATATACCACAGCGGCTGGGTTAGATATAACACAGCGGCTGGGTTAGATATAACACAGCGGCTGGGTTAGATATAACACAGCTGCTGGGTTAGATATAACACAGCGGCTGGGTTAGATATAACACAGCTGCTGGGTTAGATATAACACAGCTGCTGGGTTAGATATAACACAGCGGCTGGGTTAGATATAACACAGCGGCTGGGTTAGATATAACACAGCTGCTGGGTTAGATATAACACAGCTGCTGGGTTAGATATAACACAGCTGCTGGGTTAGATATAACACAGCTGCTGGGTTAGATATAACACAGCTGCTGGGTTAGATATAACACAGCTGCTGGGTTAGATATAACACAGCTGCTGGGTTAGATATAACACAGCTGCTGGGTTAGATATAACACAGCTGCTGGGTTAGATATAACACAGCTGCTGGGTTAGATATAACACAGCTGCTGGGTTAGATATAACACAGCTGCTGGGTTAGATATAACACAGCTGCTGGGTTAGATATAACACAGCTGCTGGGTTAGATATAACACAGCGGCTGGGTTAGATATAACACAGCGGCTGGGTTAGATATAACACAGCGGCTGGGTTAGATATAACACAGCTGCTGGGTTAGATATAACACAGCTGCTGGGTTAGATATAACACAGCGGCTGGGTTAGATATAACACAGCGGCTGGGTTAGATATAACACAGCTGCTGGGTTAGATATAACACAGCTGCTGGGTTAGATATAACACAGCTGCTGGGTTAGATATAACACAGCTGCTGGGTTAGATATAACACAGCTGCTGGGTTAGATATAACACAGCTGCTGGGTTAGATATAACACAGCTGCTGGGTTAGATATAACACAGCTGCTGGGTTAGATATAACACAGCTGCTGGGTTAGATATAACACAGCTGCTGGGTTAGATATAACACAGCGGCTGGGTTAGATATAACACAGCTGCTGGGTTAGATATAACACAGCTGCTGGGTTAGATATAACACAGCTGCTGGGTTAGATATAACACAGCGGCTGGGTTAGATATAACACAGCGGCTGGGTTAGATATAACACAGCGGCTGGGTTAGATATAACACAGCGGCTGGGTTAGATATAACACAGCTGCTGGGTTAGATATAACACAGCTGCTGGGTTAGATATAACACAGCTGCTGGGTTAGATATAACACAGCGGCTGGGTTAGATATAACACAGCTGCTGGGTTAGATATAACACAGCGGCTGGGTTAGATATAACACAGCTGCTGGGTTAGATATAACACAGCTGCTGGGTTAGATATAACACAGCGGCTGGGTTAGATATAACACAGCGGCTGGGTTAGATATAACACAGCTGCTGGGTTAGATATAACACAGCGGCTGGGTTAGATATAACACAGCGGCTGGGTTAGATATAACACAGCGGCTGGGTTAGATATAACACAGCGGCTGGGTTAGATATAACACAGCGGCTGGGTTAGATATAACACAGCGGCTGGGTTAGATATAACACAGCTGCTGGGTTAGATATAACACAGCTGCTGGGTTAGATATAACACAGCTGCTGGGTTAGATATAACACAGCGGCTGGGTTAGATATAACACAGCGGCTGGGTTAGATATAACACAGCGGCTGGGTTAGATATAACACAGCGGCTGGGTTAGATATAACACAGCTGCTGGGTTAGATATAACACAGCTGCTGGGTTAGATATAACACAGCGGCTGGGTTAGATATAACACAGCTGCTGGGTTAGATATAACACAGCTGCTGGGTTAGATATAACACAGCTGCTGGGTTAGATATAACACAGCTGCTGGGTTAGATATAACACAGCTGCTGGGTTAGATATAACACAGCGGCTGGGTTAGATATAACACAGCTGCTGGGTTAGATATAACACAGCGGCTGGGTTAGATATAACACAGCGGCTGGGTTAGATATAACACAGCTGCTGGGTTAGATATAACACAGCTGCTGGGTTAGATATAACACAGCTGCTGGGTTAGATATAACACAGCGGCTGGGTTAGATATAACACAGCGGCTGGGTTAGATATAACACAGCGGCTGGGTTAGATATAACACAGCGGCTGGGTTAGATATAACACAGCTGCTGGGTTAGATATAACACAGCTGCTGGGTTAGATATAACACAGCTGCTGGGTTAGATATAACACAGCGGCTGGGTTAGATATAACACAGCTGCTGGGTTAGATATAACACAGCTGCTGGGTTAGATATAACACAGCTGCTGGGTTAGATATAACACAGCTGCTGGGTTAGATATAACACAGCTGCTGGGTTAGATATAACACAGCTGCTGGGTTAGATATAACACAGCTGCTGGGTTAGATATAACACAGCTGCTGGGTTAGATATAACACAGCGGCTGGGTTAGATATAACACAGCGGCTGGGTTAGATATAACACAGCTGCTGGGTTAGATATAACACAGCGGCTGGGTTAGATATAACACAGCTGCTGGGTTAGATATAACACAGCGGCTGGGTTAGATATAACACAGCGGCTGGGTTAGATATAACACAGCTGCTGGGTTAGATATAACACAGCTGCTGGGTTAGATATAACACAGCGGCTGGGTTAGATATAACACAGCGGCTGGGTTAGATATAACACAGCGGCTGGGTTAGATATAACACAGCTGCTGGGTTAGATATAACACAGCGGCTGGGTTAGATATAACACAGCTGCTGGGTTAGATATAACACAGCTGCTGGGTTAGATATAACACAGCTGCTGGGTTAGATATAACACAGCGGCTGGGTTAGATATAACACAGCGGCTGGGTTAGATATAACACAGCTGCTGGGTTAGATATAACACAGCGGCTGGGTTAGATATAACACAGCTGCTGGGTTAGATATAACACAGCTGCTGGGTTAGATATAACACAGCTGCTGGGTTAGATATAACACAGCTGCTGGGTTAGATATAACACAGCGGCTGGGTTAGATATAACACAGCTGCTGGGTTAGATATAACACAGCGGCTGGGTTAGATATAACACAGCTGCTGGGTTAGATATAACACAGCGGCTGGGTTAGATATAACACAGCGGCTGGGTTAGATATACACAGCGGCTGGGTTAGATATAACACAGCTGCTGGGTTAGATATAACACAGCTGCTGGGTTAGATATAACACAGCGGCTGGGTTAGATATAACACAGCGGCTGGGTTAGATATAACACAGCTGCTGGGTTAGATATAACACAGCTGCTGGGTTAGATATAACACAGCGGCTGGGTTAGATATACACAGCGGCTGGGTTAGATATAACACAGCTGCTGGGTTAGATATAACACAGCGGCTGGGTTAGATATAACACAGCGGCTGGGTTAGATATAACACAGCGGCTGGGTTAGATATAACACAGCTGCTGGGTTAGATATAACACAGCGGCTGGGTTAGATATAACACAGCGGCTGGGTTAGATATAACACAGCTGCTGGGTTAGATATAACACAGCGGCTGGGTTAGATATAACACAGCTGCTGGGTTAGATATAACACAGCTGCTGGGTTAGATATAACACAGCGGCTGGGTTAGATATAACACAGCTGCTGGGTTAGATATAACACAGCTGCTGGGTTAGATATAACACAGCGGCTGGGTTAGATATAACACAGCTGCTGGGTTAGATATAACACAGCTGCTGGGTTAGATATAACACAGCGGCTGGGTTAGATATAACACAGCTGCTGGGTTAGATATAACACAGCTGCTGGGTTAGATATAACACAGCTGCTGGGTTAGATATAACACAGCGGCTGGGTTAGATATAACACAGCTGCTGGGTTAGATATAACACAGCGGCTGGGTTAGATATAACACAGCTGCTGGGTTAGATATAACACAGCGGCTGGGTTAGATATAACACAGCTGCTGGGTTAGATATAACACAGCGGCTGGGTTAGATATAACACAGCTGCTGGGTTAGATATAACACAGCGGCTGGGTTAGATATAACACAGCGGCTGGGTTAGATATAACACAGCTGCTGGGTTAGATATAACACAGCTGCTGGGTTAGATATAACACAGCTGCTGGGTTAGATATAACACAGCTGCTGGGTTAGATATAACACAGCTGCTGGGTTAGATATAACACAGCTGCTGGGTTAGATATAACACAGCTGCTGGGTTAGATATAACACAGCGGCTGGGTTAGATATAACACAGCTGCTGGGTTAGATATAACACAGCTGCTGGGTTAGATATAACACAGCTGCTGGGTTAGATATAACACAGCTGCTGGGTTAGATATAACACAGCGGCTGGGTTAGATATAACACAGCTGCTGGGTTAGATATAACACAGCTGCTGGGTTAGATATAACACAGCTGCTGGGTTAGATATACACAGCGGCTGGGTTAGATATAACACAGCGGCTGGGTTAGATATAACACAGCTGCTGGGTTAGATATAACACAGCTGCTGGGTTAGATATAACACAGCGGCTGGGTTAGATATAACACAGCGGCTGGGTTAGATATAACACAGCGGCTGGGTTAGATATAACACAGCGGCTGGGTTAGATATAACACAGCTGCTGGGTTAGATATAACACAGCTGCTGGGTTAGATATAACACAGCTGCTGGGTTAGATATAACACAGCTGCTGGGTTAGATATAACACAGCGGCTGGGTTAGATATAACACAGCGGCTGGGTTAGATATAACACAGCTGCTGGGTTAGATATAACACAGCTGCTGGGTTAGATATAACACAGCTGCTGGGTTAGATATAACACAGCTGCTGGGTTAGATATAACACAGCTGCTGGGTTAGATATAACACAGCTGCTGGGTTAGATATAACACAGCTGCTGGGTTAGATATAACACAGCTGCTGGGTTAGATATAACACAGCTGCTGGGTTAGATATAACACAGCTGCTGGGTTAGATATAACACAGCTGCTGGGTTAGATATAACACAGCGGCTGGGTTAGATATAACACAGCGGCTGGGTTAGATATAACACAGCTGCTGGGTTAGATATAACACAGCTGCTGGGTTAGATATAACACAGCTGCTGGGTTAGATATAACACAGCGGCTGGGTTAGATATAACACAGCTGCTGGGTTAGATATAACACAGCTGCTGGGTTAGATATAACACAGCTGCTGGGTTAGATATAACACAGCTGCTGGGTTAGATATAACACAGCTGCTGGGTTAGATATAACACAGCTGCTGGGTTAGATATAACACAGCGGCTGGGTTAGATATAACACAGCTGCTGGGTTAGATATAACACAGCTGCTGGGTTAGATATAACACAGCGGCTGGGTTAGATATAACACAGCGGCTGGGTTAGATATAACACAGCTGCTGGGTTAGATATAACACAGCGGCTGGGTTAGATATAACACAGCGGCTGGGTTAGATATAACACAGCTGCTGGGTTAGATATAACACAGCTGCTGGGTTAGATATAACACAGCTGCTGGGTTAGATATAACACAGCGGCTGGGTTAGATATAACACAGCGGCGTATAAAATCTAATAAAATTCACAGATAATGACCGTCTTGTCGTGCGTATATCCTACTTATGTGGGACTTTAAGGAGTTGGAGACATGGGACACCCCAGAACAGAGTGGTAATGGTAGAGCTCATATAAAGCCATGTCCTCCAACTAGAGTTCATATATATATATATATATATATATATATATATATATATATATATATATATATATATATATATATATATTTCATACTTATGTGCCATTTCTTGCCTAAGTGAGGAAGTGTAAACAACAGAGGACTAAGCCTAAGAGGGAAAATCCTCATTTGGCCTCCTTCTCTGTTCCTTCTTTTGGAAAACTGGATGGGAGGATTCCCAGCTCCCCGCTCCTTCCCATTTTAGTCGCCTTCTACGACACGAAGGGAATACGGAGGTTGAATTCTTTCCCTCCTCCCTCAAGGTTAATGTATTTCCACTGTACACATGTCGCCTCATATTCTCGCGTGGGGCCTTCCAAGCACCGCTCCGGCTCCAGGCGTATGGCACAGATGGCATACCTCCTCGGGTGCTAAGGCAGTGTGCCTCTGAGCAAGCACCGATCCTAGAGGAAATACGCCTTACTTGCCTCTCACTCCTCAGCAGGAAGACCTCCCTGTCTCACCCCTTCAACCATCGCCCCATTGTTCTCAGTTCTGCTCTCTCCCCTCAACTCTCACTCTCTCGCTAACTTAGACTCCCATGCCCTTCAATCTGATCACCAGCGAGGCTTGTGCAATGCATTTCTGCTGTTGGTGTTCTCTCTTATGTGGTTCACCTCTGGTCCTCCTCCCACAAGGATTCTAAACCATCATCGGTCGTGGCCCTCAACATCCCCAGTGCATCTGACAGGGTGTGGCATAAGTTTTTGCTCCTTAGACTTCCTTCTCTCAGCCAACGTCCCTTCCTGTCCTTCTGTCTCGGCAGTCGTTGATGGAGCGTCTTTTTCTGCCCCTTTATCCTATCAACAGCGTTGTCCCTAAAGGTTCTATTCTATCACCTCCTCTCTTGGCTTCTCTTTATGAAGGATTTTTCCTCATAGCGTAACCCCGTTCACTCCTATGCGGAGGATTCCGTTCTTTATACACTTCAACTCACTCTCCCTCCGCTCCTCACGAACTCACTGTACCTCTTCTCACTAACTCACTGCCCCTTTTCTACTCACTGTAACACCCGTTCTTTTTCTCCTACTGAACTCTCTCCCTTAATTCAGACTTGTAATGCGTCTCCCAGTGAGGAAACAGGAATCTGGCAAACTTCAACGATGCAAATACGCAATTTCCGTCTATATCTCATTCTAAAATTCATTTACCTCCTACTGTCAGTCTTCAGATCACTGCAGACGAGCTTGTTATAACATGCTCACATAATGATCATAACAGGATCTGTTTACCGAAACCTTAGGGTTATGAATGGCATTGAAATCTATTTCTTTACTCACATTGGATACGAAAACGTTTTCTACCTTACCAACTCCTCTGCTGTTGCCTCTCTACAGCCATCCCTCCCAGTCTGCCATGTTACGTTGCTTCTCGCTGTTTTAAAGGTATCACTTCTTTCGCTGCTCCCGTGAGCTTTCCGTGCTCGCCCCGGCCACTAAGGCCAGTAGCCGCAGCACGCGACTAGCTGCTGCTTCCCATGGTCTGTGTGTGGGAACCAGCCACACGAGGACTGACCATTGTGATGATTCCTTCCTTATTCGAAAAAGAAACTATGTAATTCTCTTCCTTGTTTGGTCTTCCCGTTTATGCATAACCTTTGAATCGAGCCAACACACACACACACACACACACACACACACACACACACACACACACACGTGTGTATGTGTGTGTGTGTGTGTGAAATAGAGACTTTTCCCAGTATTACGGAGACATTTTGTCATCATATTTTTCGTTCGTATCGACTGCATTAATTATTCTTTGACACAGTACATCTTAGCAGCAAATGAATCGTCGTCGACAATGTGATAAATATCTACTAATGCCTTTATGAACGGATGACCAACGACCACACGGAATCATGATCAGCTCGTGAATTTTGGTGGGGAGGAGTCAAAAAATAGCTTCGCTTTCACGACCTGATTCCCTGATTATGTCTTAGAAAGAAACAAGAGGACGGGTACAAGGATCGCGTGTGGCCAATCTACATAATAGTTTGGTCTCACTAATTGGGTAATACAATATAATAAAGTTAATTCCGTACAGGCGCGAAGTAACCTTCCCTCCTAGCATGATCCAGCTTTGTCAAGGTGAGGGTGTGGTTATTATAGCTACTGGGAGAGGGCCACAAGGATCGGTTGGCACTCTCACAAGTTGTGGTTAACATAGCTGTACTGGGAGAGGGCCAAAAGGACTGGCGTTTTTCATATTTTCCTCAATTTCATTTATAGTTTATTCTGATGCGTAAAATGAATCGTGTATAGCGAGTTATGTTGCACTATACATCGCTCTGAGCGTATGGGGGTGGCTACGGTGACTTCGCTGGGAACTTTAAACGTCAGAGGGAAGATGGCTCTATCGTGTCCAGGCCCGCTCCGATAACCTGTTTGGATATCTCTCGCCCATCGTCGCTAAGTAAGATCGTTGCTGGGTACTTTGATCGCTCGCAAGAGAAACATAGCATTGAAAGTCTGTGTTCTTATTCTCTTGCTGGGTTGGTTTACATGCGCCCTCCTGGGTTGGGGTTACGTGAGGTTTAGAATGATTTTGACGTGTTTGAAGTGGGCAGAACAAAACCCTCCGCTCCCAGATTTTGATTTAGGATGTCTTGATCGACTGCAGTGTTCTAATTAACTTTTCCCATCCACAAATACGTCATATATTCCAAAGTCCTCAGAAGTTCTATCGGATTTTGGTAACATTAGGAAGATGGCGTTATCCTTCTATCTTGCTATAGATTTGACGCAGTCATAGCAAGCCATAGACGAGTTTCTGGGGCTGGACGATGCATAGTACACTCCAGGGGGCTTCGGTATGGTAAACATGACAACAAGAGTATGTATATGTGCAAATGAGGACGTTCTAAAGGCTCCAACAACCCAAGACTACCACTACAGGGAGTACGAAAAACACAGCTCTCAACGATACAGCCTTGCAGAAGGTGACATATCACTCGCGGTGGAGCTTCTTGCATGCGGAGCCCGGTAACACACACACACACACACACACATAGTTTTATATATATATATATATATATATATATATATATATATATATATATATATATATATATATATATATATATATATCTTTCAAACTATTCGCCATTTCCCGCGTTAGCGAGGTAGCGTTAAGGACAGAGAACTGGGCCTTTGAGGGAATATCCTCACCTGGCCCCCTTCTCTGTTGCTTCTTTTGGAAAATTAAAAAAAGATAATGAGAGGGGAGGATTTCCAGCCCCCCGCTCCCTCCCCTTTTAGTCGCCTTCTACGACACGCAGGGAATACGTGGGAAGTATTCTTTCTCCCCTATCCCCAGGGATAATATATATATATATATATATATATATATATATATATATATATATATATATATATATATATATATATATATATATTTATCTATAATAATAATGATAATAATAATAATAATAATAATAATAATAATAATCATATTAATAACAATAATGAAAATTTTAATAATGATGATAAATATGATAATAATGATATTAAATGACCATGATAATAGCCACTCATACCCCTGTTTCGACATAACAATTGATTATTTTGATACTGACAGAATAATAACCTTAATATTTATGTACACAAAGAGATAAGCTGATCTCGAGGATAATTAGCGGAAGAAATTGATTGTGTGATAATAATGAATAAGTTGGATTTTCACCATGATCATTGTTGGCTGGTCTTTAGAATATAACCGCTTATCCATATACTCAAGCTGCTTTCAAATTACAATATATATATATATTATTACTATTATCATTATTATTATTATACGTTGTCTCCCGCGTTAACGAGGTAGCGCAAGGAAACAGACGAAAGAATGGCCCAACTCACCCACATACACATGTATAGAGATACACCTCCACACACGCACATATACATACCTATACATTTCAACGTATGCATATCTATACATACAGACATATACATATATACATGTACGTAATTCATACTTGTTGCCTTTATTCAATCACGTCGCCACCCCGCCACACATGAAACAGCATATATATATATATATATATATATATATATATATATATATAATAGCGAGGTCTGTTTCCTTGCGCTACCTCGCTAACGCGGGAGACGGCGACAAAGCAAAATAATATGTATGATATAGATACATATGTATATATATATATATATATATATATATATATATATATATATATATATATATATATATATATATATATATATATATATGTGTGTGTGTATTATATATAACCTACAAACCTCCAACAGCCAGGATCGAACCCGGGAATGCTAACCGCTATGCTATAGGCCTGGCTATTAATAGGAAACAACTATTCGAATACTAAGTACTCGAATACCCTTCGTCTCACATACCCTTTTCTGCTCTCTCAACTACTTTCTTATCACCACACGTCTCTGTTATCCTCTCATTACTAGATTAAACCACCTCACATCACACATTGTCCTCAAAATTTCATTTCCATCACATCCACCCTCCTCCGCGCATCCTCAATCATTACCCACGCCTTGCATCCATATGATATTATTGGCACCTCTATTTCATCAAACATTCCCATTTTTACCCTCCTAGACAATATCCGTTCTTTCAACACATTCTTCATCGCTCCTAGAACCTTTGCCCCCTCCACTACCCATTCTCTTTTCTTTCTTCCCACTCGTACACAACCCTCACACCCTTGATAAAAACATCCGTCTTTCATGGTTTCATTCGCTGCCATGCCTACTCCCAGGTATCTAAAACACTTCACTTCCTTCAAATTTTCTCGATTCAAACTCACACTCCAACTTCCCTGTCCCTCAATGCTGCTAAACCTAATAAACTTGTTTTTATTCACATTCACTTCGAACCTTCTTTGATCACACAGTCTTCCAGACACAGTCGCCAACTTCTACAGTTTCTCACTCGAATCCGACAACAGTACTGCATCATCAACAAACAACACCTGATCATTTCCCAGAGTCCCTCATCCCCCAGGGACTGCATGCTTGCCCCTCTCTCTGAGACTCGCATTTACCTCTCTCACCACCCTATCCATAAACAAATTGAACAATCATGGTGAAATCACACCCCTGCCGCAGACCGACCTTCACTGGGAACCATTCACTCTCTTCTTTTCTCACTCGTACACAACCCTTACTCCCTTGATAAGAATTTCTCTCTTCTTCTAGAAGCTTTCTTTCCGCACCATATATTCTTAAAACCCTCCACAAAGTATATCATCCAGCCTTTCATATGATCTCTCCAAATCTATAAATGTCACATACAAATCCCTCAGTTTTTCTAGATATTTCTCACACACATTCTTTAAGGCAAACTCTTGAAGAACACATCATCTACCACTCCTGAAACCACTCTGCTCCTCCCCATTCTGATGTTCTGTGCATGTCTTTTCCCCTCTCAGTCAATACCCTCCCATACAATTTTCCAGGTATACTCAACAAACTTATGCCATAGTAGTTTCAACACATGGTTTTATCCCTCTTGCATTCATACAGTGGCGCTATACATGCATTCCGCCAGTCCTCAGGCACTTCACCATGATCCATACATACTTTGAATATCCTTACCAACCAGCCAACAATACAATCACCCCTGTCTTAATAAGTCAACTGCAATACCATCCACTCCAGGCGTCTTGTCGGATGTCCTCTTCCGCAAGGCTTTCACCACCTCTTCTCTCTTCACCAAACCAATTTTGATAATGATAATAGCAAGATAATTATTGATAGTACAATAATGATAATAATGATAATGATAATAATGATAATAATAATAATAATAATAATGATAATAATGATAATAATAATAATAATAATAATAATAATAATAATAATAATAATAATAATGATAATCATAATAATAACAATTATGATGATGATAATAATGATAGTAATAATAATGATAGCATAATCATAATGATAGAAATGATGATGATAATGATAGAAATGATAATGATGATAATGATAATAATGATAATAATAATGATAACAATAATAATAACGATAATACAATAGGTTCGAATCCTTGTTGTGGTGGTCAGTCAGTAGTCAAGCCAGTTTCTCATCCAGCTGATCCTGCACATTTTAACACACACACACACACACACACACACACACACACACACTCTTGAAGTATGTGGGCGAAAGATTCCTGTAAGTCACCCAACACATTAGAAAACGGGTTCGACCTCCACACACACACACACACACACACACACACACACACACACACACACACACACAGTATCATTTAATCTAGGCCCTATTTCCGGCTCATAGTGTTTGTAGACAATGCATCGTACGCGCCTTGACCCTCTCTACAACAATTGTTCTCAGCTGTCGTTAAGCTCGCTACAGCTGGGGGTGATCACCCTCTTGACGATAGTAAAAGACATATTGAAGCTTTAACTCCGGATGAGTCCAGACAGGATATATAATTTGCCTCAGAAAGCAATATTTACGATTTGAAATTATACCCACACGCGCTCACAACCAAAAAGATATTATATATATATATATATATATATATATATATATATATATATATATATATATATATATATATATATATATATATATATATATATATACAAAATGTCTTCCGAGCAGCAGGATTCGAACCATTACCACTTGTGTGGGAGCCGGGTACAATACCGTCTAGGATAGGGAGCTCCATAGCCCCATTGTTGACGTACTCCGCTCCCACAAAAAAAGCGGTGGGAGTCCGAATCTTAGTGCTGGAACGCATTATGTTTTTTGAAAGTACGCGCTTATCTCACTAGGTTTGTGTATATATATATATATATATATATATATATATATATATATATATATATATATATATATATTGAACTCGAGGATAAACAGTGGATAGTTAAGAATGGATCCTTCAGGTTCTCGAGAACGGCTTTCCACCATTCGCTGCGGCTGTCGAAGTCTCATAACCCTGCCAGTGCAGGGCTCTGCCGTGTTGTCGCACCGTGAATGGGTTGTTATTGTACCGTAAATGGGAAGTAAAGGGTTGTTATTGTGGCCCTGAATGGGCTTGTTAGGGCTGATATTGCGTTCCGTTGTGGTGGTTCGCGCCGGTAGTTATCCACCACCTTAAGCATTCGGTGATGTGTTTTTGTGTGTGTTTGTTATACCTGCACGGGGGAAATATGTGGGGGACGGGCTATGTGGGGTGGAAGATCTTTCGCTACCCAGGGTGGTTAAGGCTACCTGGGTTTGAACTTGGGGCTACTTATGAGGAGTAGACAGGAGACTACCCTAAGACTACTGTGTGATTACAAAACCCCAACTCACCCCAAAAATCATCATCGCCACCCAGATCTCCTGTGCTAAGAGTGGTCCCCCCCAGGGCTGCGTCCTGTCACCAACGCTATTCATAACTCACACAACTGACACATCCCCCTTCCCCTCTCCCCCACCAGTTGGTGCCATGGACACGGACGTCTGTGCAACCATCGCCACTCCAATAGTAATGTCGAACAAGCCACTCCCATACCACACTCGTTCAGTACAGTCAGAGGCGTCCAGACTAAACCCATTCACCAAGGACTGGAAGATAAAAATATAACTCTAGGAACGCCAGGAAGAATGAAACACAACAGCGACAGGACCAAAAGAGGTAACATGACAGCACACAAGAGGAGCTGCTGAGTCCTGGGTCACACCCACATCAACGGGTTTGATGATAGAGCATATCAGACAAAAGATCCGCTCGAGAAAAAGCGGCTCTGCCCACCCTGTGCAGATTGTGGCACATATCAGAGAACGAGAAATATGCACTTGGTCAAAGCCATGTCTATCCTAACCTGCTCACTTTTACCAACGTTCCTCACCTCCAGATCACGCGTGGAGTTACAGAAGACAGAAAAATAAGGCTCTATGATTCGTCAAAGATGAGATATACCTCTGCATTGTAATCACCGTAGAACAGCATGAACGATTTACGAGTAAACCAGTCGGTTCATACCGAAGAGGAGTAGACCAAAATGTATGGCAGAGACTTGAAGACAGCGATGATACATATACTGCAGACAAATCCCAGATCTGGACAACAATACAAACAGGGAACACCCTTGGTTCCCTCGAAGCCTCAAAGCACTCAGGAGGCTCCAGTCATCCATCAATGTACACAGTGAACAATACTTAGCTTAGCTTTATGATTCTCTTTTCCTGATTCAAAAGATACAACATTCTTGCATATACACCTCTACTCTGCTGGGGGTATATGAATAAAGCTTCGAAAACACAGTTCCAGAAAATCACTCACAGTCATTGAATCAAACTTACACCTGTACACACTTCAGTCTTCTCTTCCATTTCAAACTATTCCTTCTTCTGCCCCATCTCCATTTCCTCTCCTCTAATCATCTTAAAAAGAAAAAGAAAAAATAAATGGTTTAGGAATTAAGTAAGGTTACTTTTGTATAGGATGTAACAAGTTCTAATTGGGTCAGGGAAAGTATTGGCCTATTCCACATACATAATAGCTCTATATAATACTCATTTCAGTATTGCTCAAATTCCGTAAGTACGACACTTTAGCACTCGCGTAACCCCAAAACTGATTCTCTTCATTCACTACCTGTGTATATATTGTTGGTTTAAGAACCCATCCACGGTTAGAGGGTCATTAAGCCAGATTCCGTACCATACGAGCTGCAAACATTCAGAGCAAGAACTGCATTTTTGTTTTGTTTTGTTTATTCCTACGTGTGGCTGACGGCCGGGGCTTGTGCGTGACAGATGATCTGCTTGTATTCCCAGTATTTTACTGTTTACAGCAAGACTCAAATGCATTGTTTCATCTTTACGGTGTTTTCTAAGCCTCCAGAATGTCATTGATATTGATAAAACTCTTATAAGAAAGAAACGCCAGTTATGGCCCATGAACAGGAATATATTGTTGCAACCTTACCTGGCAACGTCGCCCAGCATTATGGCAACAGTGAGGAAGGAATCGTCAATATCATCACTACCGTTGGCACAGCCTGTTAACAGCGACAACGGTGGCCCTACATACCGTTCCACTAATATCAGCGAAGACTGTAATGTTGTTAAGAGTTACGACTGTAATTGATATACGTTAGATTACCGCACCTTCAGTATCAGTTCTACTTCTGTAATTGGTGTAGAATGTTATCATGTCTGGGGGATAGGTTCTGCTGTCAGATTAAGCCTTGAAGTCGTATTTGTAGCCATCAGCGCCAACCATTAGCACCATAATCTTATAACCATAACCAAAATTAACATGATCATTAACTGTCAGGTCTGAGCTTTCCTCTTCTCATGATATAATCAAATGGAGTCAAATCGTAAATGTAATTTCCATTCTGTCTGAGAAACCATTGGAAGAAGTCTGTTCACTCTTATCTAACGTGTTTTGATAACGCTTACCTTACGGGGAAATAACCGGCAAGTTGCTGCGTCAAGTGATTATTGTGTGGCCGATGGCACCTCAAGGGGTGGGCCATTTTGATAACTGTTTCTTTCCCTACACCTCGAAGCTTTGGAAAACGCTACCCTCTCATGTCTTTACCAAGAGCAGTGACCTGGTGCATTGTAAAAGAAAGGTTTTTCACTTCCTCTAAAATCCGTAAATACCTTCCCTTGTCTCGTCTTTTCCCCCTTTCATTAACCTATCTACATTTCAGTTAAGGCCTTGATGTAGACTTTCGTCGGTGGCTGGAGCCTCCAACTTGAAAAAGAAATATCAATTCCGAATAGACTGTGTATGTCAGATGTGGTCATATGTTTTGGGTAACACTCTCTCTCTCCCTCCGCCTATTACAGGCTGGGACTGATTAATGTCCCATAGCATGTTGCCAGGTGTTGTTGATGATGAAATGGGGTTCTGGCCCTGAGATATGCCCTTGGGGTCGACCATGCCATCATAGGTTTGAGTGACTGATCGAGTGTCACGGAGGACAGGCATGAAAGTGGTAAAATCCGAAGCTGTTTATGTTCAAGATGTTACAGGAGTATAGACACACAGTTGATCATAATAAGATTAGATCATATGCAACACTTCTCTCATATTCGATGTTACCAGACTTCTCCATGATTTCTATTTTATCGCAGTTATTACATACGTGAAGATGCAGGTCTTTTTATAATCTCCTTTGATAAAAGATATTGCGTCTAGGGTTACAGATAGAGTAATAGTATACTAGAATCAAATTTGTAGCTCGTGGGAGCGTTTTTATTGGACCACACGACGTTGCCTCTGCTAAGCAAGCTATTGATATTGGAATGGCCAGATGCCAGAGTGTTTATCGTCGCAATTCTCTCCACCCGAATTCCACGTATGGATTAATATAGCAGCTGACTGTCTGCCATTATTGATTATCCTTAGACGTTGCAGTGGATCTGATTAGCTACTGGACGCGAGGTCTCTCTGCGAAGACACGTTACAGGAGGTGGTTAGATCGAGTGGCGGCAACGCGGGAGGAGGGTAGCCGCGTCGGCGGCGGCGGGTGTGTGTGTGTGTGGGTTGCATGTGTGAGGGCGGGGCGTGTGGGCAGCCTAGCTCCTAGAATAATGACCAACATATTACAGTTTGTCCACCGGGGACCTTCTCCCATCCGGCAATTGATTACTGATGAATTGGTCCAAGATTGAAAACTCCTCAAAAGTATGAGGATTCACCGAGTTATTCATCAGTCAAGGAAAGTGATGGTGTGGTTCGGCCTAGCTGTTTGTTTATGCATTGGCTTGTTATTGGTGGATCGACTGGGCTATCGTCGGGGCCTTGGTATGTTATAGTGGACCTTCACTAGTGCCTCAAGGAGTGGCCAGACCTTGTGATTGAGACACACACATACACATACACACACACACACACACACACACACACATATATATATATATATATATATATATATATATATATATATATATATATATATATATATATATATACACACACACACACACACACACACACACCGTACAAATATACACACACATCAAATTTAGACCATTTTGCATCTTATGATAAAGATTGCTTTACATCAGTTAATATTAAGACTTTTTCTTGACGTCTTTGTAATTCATTTTAGAGGCTTAAGTCTTCTCTGTCCCTTATGTACATATAGATTCTTTCCCTACCATGATATATATAGATCAGTATGCATAGGCTTGTGATGAGTATGTAGACTTACTAACCCCACTGGATGCAAAGATCGACACAGTCACATCCTCTCTAGACCTGAGTCTTAGTATGGTGTGTCTCTCTGTGAGAAGGATCTTTTCATCTATGTCATGTATTTGTGAAATAGCTTCTTAGATTTCTTGTTTTGTTGAGGGTCTCTCTCTCTCTCTCTCTCTCTCTCTCTCTCTCTCTCTCTCTCTCTCTCTCTCTCTCTCTCTCTCTCTCTCTCTCTCCAGACCCTTTTTCTTCGTCTTCTCCTTTATGATCTTTCCAGACCCTTACCTTTTGTCTTCTCCTCCATGAGCTTCTTTCCGGACCTTTACCCTTCGTCTTCTCTGTGATCTTTCCAGACCCTTACCCTTCGTCTTCTCCATGAGTTTCTTTCCAGACCCTTTCGTTTCGTCTTCTCCTCCATGATCTTTCCAATCCCTTTCGTTTCGTTTTCTATTCCATGATCTTTCCAGACCCTCGCCTTTCGTCTTCTCCTCCATGGTCTTTCCAGACCCTTTCGTTTCGTCTTCCATCATCTTTCCAGACCCTTGCCCATCGTCTTCTCCATAATCTTTCCGGACCCTTTCGTTTCGTCTTTTCCTCCATGATCTTTCCAGACCCTCGCCTTTCGTCTTCTCCTCCATGGTCTTTCCAGAACCTTTCGTTTCGTCTTTTCCTCTGGGATCTTTCCAGACCCTCGCCCTTCGTCTTCTCCTTCATGAGCGTCCCTTGCATGGAGCGGCCACCGCTCGGGTTCCCTTTCCTTACTAACCCTGATGGTATGTTTATCTTGTACTGTTTTGTGCTTACCTCCAGCTCCAGGCCCGGCCGACCGCCCAAGAGAGCCTCAGACTTCATGGCTATGGCGCCGACACAGGACGCACTCTTCGATCTCAAAAAGAGACACATGGAGAACTCTGGATTCCCCAATGGACATCTGCATGGTGAGACCCTCTCTTGGAGTTTTATGATAAATTATTGGTTCAGAAAGATAAGAGAGACTTTTCTTTTTTATCTCTTGAGAAGGTAAACAAAACAAATGGCTACTCTTAGAGATGCTGGGGAAAAAGTTCTTAAAGGGGTTTGTTAGGTGAGGTAGTTAGAGAAGCTGAGGCGAAAACGTTTAGTAAGTGGTTCATTTTATGTGTGGTTAATCATATGTGTGGGTTATTGTACATATATGGTTGATCGGTGTCAAGGTTGGAGAGTTGGTGGCCTAAAGGTTTTTGGGGATTCCTGAATCTCGTTCGTTCCCAACGAAGAAGAACTGGAATTGAGTTAAGATTTCCAACAAGCAGAAGGAGAGAGAGAGAGAGAGAGAGAGAGAGAGAGAGAGAGAGAGAGAGAGAGAGAGAGAGAGAGAGAATGAGGAGGGATAACTCACATGAGTTAAGAAATACGCCTCAGAACTTTCCCGAACATCAAAAGTTTTATCACAAACCATTGCAGGAGCGAGTGAAACTAGAGATCCCTGAAGAACTTACTTAATCTTGAGGAGTAAGTACACTTGTCTGAGTGTCTGGTCATCCAGGACTCGAAATTGAGTATCGTGGATCTCTGGACCAGGAATATAGTAAGTTTATCATACGCTTGATGCTAAAAGAACGCACCCGACTTACATTCGGGTAGTCACTTGTTTACCAAATGGCGTTCTAGCTACGTCTCTTCGTTGTATGCCAACTGTCTGTTATATTTCTTTCATCTCCCCTGATGTGATTATTACACGAAAGTGCACTAGGGAACTCATCGTGTTTCAATTCCCTGTAGATTAATAGGAATATATATATGTATATATATATATCTATATATATATATATATATATATATATATATATATATATATATATATATATTATATATATATATATTCATTTATATATTATACTCTGTCGCCGTCTTCCGCGCCAGCGAGGTAGTGCAAAGAAACAGATGAAAGAATGGCCCAACCCACCCACATACACATATATATACATACACGTCCACACACGCACATATATATACCTATACATTTCAACGTATATATATATATATATATATATATATATATATATATATATATATATATATACACACACACACACACACAGACATATACATATATATACACATGCACATAATTCACTCTTGCTGCCTCTATTCATTCCCGTCGCCACCCTACCAAACGTGAAATGACACCCCTCTCCCCGCACGCGCGCGAGGTATCGCTAGGAAAAGACAACAAAGGCTACATTCGTTCACACACAGTCTCTAGCTGTCATGTATAATGTATACATATGTGCTTGCTATCATCCCGCACGAGCGAGGTAAGCATCATGTGTGATACGCTGTAACCGCAGCTCCCAATCCACAACCGGACAGACTTTCCATGGTTTCCCCCTGCAGCTTCATGTTGCCTTGGTTCAGCCCATTGACAGCACGTCGCTCACTGTATACCACACGCTTCAATTCACTCTCTCTGCTCCAATTCACTCTGTCTCATACACGCCTCACACATTTCTGCATGTTTAAGGCTAGACCCCCCTCAAAGCATCTTTCACTTCATCTTTCCGTCTCCAGTTCGGTCTCCCTCTTCTCCTTGTCCCTCACACTTCTGACACATATGCCCCATTAGTCAGCCTCTCCTCACTCTTCTCTTCCACTTGTTAAGCCTTTTGTCAGCACACTCTCTTCAGCTCTCTCTCAACAATTCTCCTCTTAGTACCGCACTCTTCTCTCACTCTATAATTTCATGCTCGCTTAACCTTCCTCACACCATATATTGTCCTCAAGCTCTTCTTCCACCTCTTCTGTACTTCTTGATCAAGGGCCGTAGCCTCGCATCCTCACCATTGGAACAAGTGTACCATCTAACATACTGTACCCATCTCTCTCCTCACAAACCCCCTATCCACACGCTCCTTAAGGCACTCAGAACCTTATCCCTCCTCACCCACTCTTTGGCTAACATCCGCTTCCATGGCTCCATACGCTGCCATGTCCACTCCCAGGTACCCTAAATGCTCTGTTTCCTCCAGGTTTTCTCCAGTGAATCTCACACCTGTCTCTCTTCCCTGCTAAACTTCATAATCTTAGTATTACATTAACTCTCAACTCTCTCCTTTCACACAATATCCCAAACTCAGAAACCAGCTTCTACAGTTTCTCATTCGATTTTGCTACCTGAGGCGTGTCATCAGCAGACAGCTACTCACTTCCCCCAGGTCCTTCACATTTGGACTCAGACACAAGCCACTCTTACTCACCTTCCTAAACAACACAGATATCCTGTGTCGGCAGCCTATCGCAAACCCATTATAGGTACTGCAGAGATATTAGCTCATTCCATTTATCACCGGTTTGTTTTACTTTTTTAACAACCTATTGATGAAATTTGCATACTCGTAACCAAAGGTAAAGCTCTGTTATTGTGTGCATAATTTCCTTGGATGTTAGTTTCTAAGTCATCCTTTTCCGGTCTTAGTGAGCACTGCACAAACCGGACTTCGCAGGATTACTTAGACGGTTGCCAGTGAAAAAAAAAACGGACTATTGCCGGATTATCGAGTGGTGAGCATCGCAACAAACCGGACTTCACCGGATTACCGAGGTGGGTAATGATTCGGGGGATCTCGGACCCGTTGCTTCACTATGCCTTATCGACCACTCGTTAGTTCATTATTGACCAATTATTTAACTTTATGAGCTGTGAGAGGCTCCAGATTAATCACCATTGAACTAAAACGAACGTACGCTCGCCTCTCACTCGATCCTCTCTCCCTAGACTTAGCTCTCTCTCTCTCTCTCTCTCTCTCTCTCTCTCTCTCTCTCTCTCTCTCTCTCTCTGTGGAAAGACTGAAAGACATAACGTGAACATGCTTGGGAAGATGGGTCACTCAGCCGTTGAGTTATAATACTTCAGCATATTCAGTTGGTCATGAGTTGCAACGCAGTGTTTGTAAAGAAGGTGTGATCTTTGTTTTGTATTATCTTCATAGCGTGTGTGTGTGTGTGTGTGTGTGTGTGTGTGTGTGTGTGTGTGTGTGTGTGTGGATCCATTAAGTGGACACAAGTGGATCGCTTTTGTTAACATAGTGGATCCTTTAAAGTAAACAGAAGTGGATCCCTTAAGTTAACAAAAGTGTATCCCTCAAGTAGATCCCTTTTCAACGTAAATTGGTTCTCTAAAGTAAACAGAACTGGATCCCTTAGATGAACTGAAATGGATCCCTTAAGATGACAAAAGTTGGCCCCTTAAGTTAACAGAACTGGATTCTGCTAAGTGAAGAGAAATGGATCTATCACGTTAACAGAGGTGGATGTCTAGTGTGAACAACAGCGAATCATTCAAGATAACAGAAGTGAATTTCCAAGATAACAGAAATGGATTGTTCAAGATAACAGGAGTGGATTGTTCAAGATAACTGAAGGGGATTGTTCAGGATAACAGAAGTGGATTGTTCAGATAACGGAAGCGGATTGCTTAAGAAACCAGAAGTGGATTGCTCAAAATGACAGAAGCAGAATGTTCTGGATAACAGAAGTGGATGTTCAGGGTAACAATTGGAATGTTCAGGATAACAGAAGTAGATTGTTCAAGATAATGGAAGTGGATTGTTCAAGATACCAGAAGTGGATTGTTCAAGATAAAAGAAGTGAATTGTTCAGGATAACAAGTAGATGTTCAGGATAGCAGAAGTGGATTGTTCAGGATAACAGAAGTGGATTGTTCAAGATTACGGAAGTGGATTGTTCAAGATACCAGAAGTGGATTGTTCAAGATAACAAGTGGATTGTTCAGGATAACAAGTGGATTGTTCAGGATAAGTGAATTGTTCAGGATAACAAGTGGATGTTCAGGATAACAAGTGGATGTTCAGGATAACAAGTGGATGTTCAGGATAACAAGTGGATGTTCAGGATAACAAGTGGATGTTCAGGATAACAAGTGGATGTTCAGGATAACAAGTGGATGTTCAGGATAACAGAAGTGGACTGTTGAAGATAACGGAAACGGATTGTGCAGGATAGCAGAAGCGGACCATTCAAGATCACGGAGGTGGATTGTTCACGATCATAGAAGTGGATTTCCCAGGATAACAGAAGCCAGGATGATGCTGACATTCCCTAGTTAGCCTTCCTGTTTGGTCCCGGGGGCGCGGGCGGCAGTGAGGGGTCGGGAAATACCTCGCATTAAACTTTGGCTGAGATGAATGACCAGGAGGTGTGTTATCCTCCTCCTCCCACCCACTCAGTAATCTACTGCATACACGATGAAAGAATATCTTCGAGGCGATGGGAATCCCTGACGTAAGTAGGTGGTGGCTGCTGTTGAGGCTCTGGCGGCTAGCTTGAGTTGTGATACACACACACACACACACACACACACACACACACACACACACACACACACACACACGTATTGATGACACTGAGCAAAGAATATCAACCCTACCCTGAACGAGCCCCCCAAAAACCACCTTGTCCTTCGTCATCACTCAGCCAGACTGCCCCATCCTCAAGTTGAAGGCTCAGCCTATCTCCCCAGCACCGTCGGTCACAACCAGGTCACCACAGCCCCCACAGGAGTAACGGCCCACTGACATCATCCCCGACTCCCAGCTGACTTTGGGAAACCTTCTGGGATGAATTAGGTTTACAGAGACTCTGTGAGTCCAACAGATGCTCTGCAGTGTGGAAGTATACCACCTCCCTCAGCCACTCACTCCTCCGTCAGTTTCCAGGACTGTGTTACGCTTTTGGCTGCTGCTTCCCACCGCTTCTTTGTGGACACCAAGGCCATTCAAGTATTGACTGTTATGATGCCTCCTTCTTCCCTCGAACGACTGCGCTGTGAAATTCTCTTCCTCTTCCTCTTCATGTAACCTTTCTTCCTTTAACAGTCAGGTCTCCACCCACATACACATGTATGTACATACACGTCCAAACACGCACATATACATACCTATACATTTCAACGTATACATATGTATACATACACAGACATATACATATATACACATGTACCTAATTCATACTTGCTGCCTTTATTCATTTCCGTCGCCACCTCGCCACACATGAAATGACAACCCCCTCCCCCTGCATGCGCGCGAGATAGCGCTAGGAAAGACAACAAAGGCCACATTCGATCACACTCAGACTCTAGCTGTCATGTATAATGCACCGAAACCACAGCTCCCCTTCCACATCCAGGCTCCACAAAACTTTCCATGGTTTACCCCAGACGCTTCACATACCCTGGTTCAATCCATTGACAGCACGTTGACCCCGGTATACCGCATCGTTCCAATTCACTCTATTCCTTGCACGCCTTTCACCCTCCTGCATGTTCAGGTCCCGATCGCTTAAAATCTTTTTCACTCCACCTTTCCACCACCAATTTGGCCTCCCACTTCTCGTCGTTCCCTCCACCTCTGACATATATATCCTCTTTGTCAATCTTTCCTCACTCATTCTCTCCATGTGACCAAACCATTTCAAAGCACCCTCTTCTGCTCTCTCAACCATCCTCTTCTGCTCTCTCAACTATCCTCTTCTGCTCTCTCAACCACACTCTTTTCATTACCACGCATCTCATACTCTTTCATTACTTACTCGATCAAACCACCTCACACCATATATTGTCCTCAAACATCTCATTTTCAACACATCCACCCTCCTCCGCACAACTGTATCTATAGCCCACGCTATGTGTGCTTGTGTGTGTGTGTGTGTGTGTGTGTCTATATATATATATATATATATATATATATATATATATATATATATATATATATATATAGACACACACACACACACACACACATACACACGAGCAGTATGGAGGTCAAAGACCAGGCTTTAATCTGTGCCACAATTCTTATTTACTGCTGCCACATCCCAAGCTGTAATTTGAATTTTATGTGGTCACAGGCGGTGCGGCCAGACGTATAGCATTATACTCTCCGGCTATTGTAGATTCCTCCCCTTTTCAGCACAGGTATCGTAGTTGTTCTGAGAAGTAACGTGTCGAGTCAAATGGTCGACAGAATAAGAGGTTGGTTGGTATTTTACAGCCTTTTGTCTCAAGTGAATATATCGTAGTGTGTTTCATTTGCTAATATATATATATATATATATATATATATATATATATATATATATATATATATATATATATATATATTATCCCTGGGGATTGGGGAGAAAGAATACTTCCCACGTATTCCCTTTGTGTCGTAGAAGGCGACTAAAAGGGAAGGGAGCGGGAGGCTGGAAATCTTCCCCTCTCCCTTTCTTTTTTTTATTTTCCAAAAGAAGGAACAGAGAAGGGGGCCAGGTGAGGATATTCCCTCAAAAGTCCAGTCCTCTGTTCTTAACGCTACCTCGCTAACGCGGAAAATGGCGAATAGTATGAAAGAAAGAAATATATATATATATATATATATATATATATATATATATATATATATATATATATATATATATATATATATATATATATATATATATATATATATATATATATATATATATATATATATATAAACACATAATGCCCTCTAACAGCAAGGATTCGAACCCGGACCTTTTGCGTGGCAGCTGGGAACGCAATTTATGAAACTTTATATGAAATGAAAGAAAAAACTAATGAATAGTCCACCATCTATTATTAAAAAAAAAGAAAAAGGAAAAAAAAAATCCTGCCCAAAATTCTTGACCAATCAGCGCTCTCCTTATGCGCGCCAGATCAAAGAAAACAATTTAGAATTTATGTCGCTGGCTGAGAGACCCCTTCCCCCACCTAGGGACTCGACAAGACTTTATTACCCAATAAGCTTCACAAAAGAACAATGTGGGTCTGTGCGTGAATCACAATTGGCTGCCAGGTTTCCCAAAAGCGCAACCAGTCACTTGTTCTTTATGGTCGGTGGAGCAGTGCCGCTGAGGAGCTGTGTGGTGACGGATGCCCAGCGAGCATTTTTATTATGTTCCCCAGACGGTGGTCGCTCTCGTTAACGTCGTCGCTAGGTGGCAGTCGCCGCATATCCTGTATCTGATAGTTGGGTGGTGTCTGTAATGTTCTAGTCGCTGTTTCTGGTGTTCGCTGGGTGCAGTTTGCAGACTGTAATGGTACTTGTGTGTTATCTGCTTATATTACCTGGTGGGTGGTGGTTGTCGTCTGTAATTGTTAGTTTTATATTATTTGCTGCTTATAACGTTAGCCAAATGGTGTTAGTCGTTTGAGATATTAGTTTTCCGAGTGGTAGCTGGGTGATGTTCGCCCTTTGACATTAGGTGGGTGATGTTCGTTGCTTGTTATATTCGTTGGATGCGATAGCCATAACTGAATATTGGCTGGGAGATGTTCGCTCTTCTTGAGGTTAACTGTGTGGCGTTCGTTCGTTCTGGCTTGCGTCACAAGATGATACCTTTGCTGGCGTGTAGTGTACATTATTCTGTATGTAGCAAAATGATAGATTATATTTACACTATATTACGAATTCTGGATAATAGTCTTTGTCTGTTATAGTCACAAGATTGAGCAGTATATATATATATATATATATATATATATATATATATATATATATATATATATATATATATATATATATATATATATATATTATTGCATGACAGCTAGAGACTGAGTGTGAACGAATGGGGCCTTTGTTGTTTTTTTCCTAGCGCTACCTCGCACATAAGAGGGGAGAGGGGGATTGTATTCCATGTGTGGCGAGGTGGCGATGGGAATGAATAAAGGCAGACAGTGTGAATTGTGTGCATGGGTGTATATGTGTGTGTCTGTGTGTGTATATATATGTGTACATTGAGATGTATAGGTGTGTGTATTTGCGTGTGTGGACGTGTATGTATATACATGTGTATGGGGGTGGGTTGGGCCATTTCTTTCGTCTGTTTCCTTGCGCTACCTCGCAAACGCGGGAGACAGCGACAAAGCAAAATAAAGAATTATATATATATATATATATATATATATATATATATATATATATATATATATATATATATATATATATATACTCATTATACTTTGTCGCTGTCTCCCGCGTTAGCGAGGTAGCGCAAGAAAACAGACGAAAGAATGGCCCAACCCACCCACACACACATGTATATACATACACATCCACACACACACATATCCATATCTATACATCTCAACATATACATATATATCCACACAGAGACATATACACAGACATAAACATATATACACATGTACATAATTCATGCTGTCTGCCCATATTCATTCCGTCGCCACCCCGCCACACACGAAATGACAACTCCCTCCCCCCCAAAGGCCACATTCGTTCACACTCAGTCTCTAGCTGTCATGTATAATGCACCAAAACCACAGCTCCCTTTCCACATCCAGGCCCCACAAAACTTTCTGTGGTTTACCCCAGAAACTTCACATGCCCTGGTTCAATCCATTGACAGCACGTCGACCCCGGTATATAACATCGTTCCAATTCACTCTATTCCTTGCACGCCTTTCTCCTTCCTGCATGTTCAGGCCCCGATCACTCAAAATCTTTTTCACTCCATCTTTCCACCTCCAATTTGTCCAAGTCTTGGACAATCGCATGTTTACCAAGTAGCGTCCTAGCTTAGTCTCTTCGATGTATATCAACTGACATATTTCTCTCTTGTGTCTCCCCTGATGATGTGATTGATACACGAAAGTGCACTTGGGAACTTGGCGCCAGGAAACACGATGAAAGACCCATCCACTCGTATACATACATGTGTACATACACGCACATGCACGTACATATATATACAAAAACATACACATACACACGTATACTTATATGCACATTTATATTCATACTTGCTTGCCTTCATCCATTCACGGCGCCACCCCGCCCCGCAGGAAACAGCATTGCCACCCCTTGTGCCAGCGAGGGAGCGCCAGGTAAACAGTTTGGTTTGGTCGGATGATTATTTGAGCATTTGGCTTGTTAACGTCCAGGGGTCATTAAGGGCGTCAACGTCAAATTATAACCATCAGTTGAATTATATTTCAACACCTTCAGCTGTTAGAGATAATTCTAATATTATACGCACTCACTACACGTATGATCCTTGTAGGCATTGCTACTATTCTGAGTGTGTGCCTCGTGTGAAATTACCTATAGTAGTTACCTAATTGTACTGTACGGAAAGGGAGTTCTACACTCGTGGGTTCCCTTCTCTTGTACTGTACGAGGAGGGAGTTCTACACTCTTGGTGTCCCCATCTCTTGTACTGTACGAGGAGGGAGTTCTACACTCATGGTGTCCCCATCTCTTGTACTGTACGAGGAGGGAGTTCTACACTCATGGTGCCCCATCACTTGTACTGTACGAGGAGGGAGTTCTACTCTCATGGGGTGTTATCTGTTCTGTCATAACACCTACGTCTCCTCCATTCGACGTTCTAATAACACATGGAGTTTGGTTTGCATGGTGTTAGGTTCTCGAATCCCAGAGCATAACACGAGGAATGTACTCTGATCATAACCTTAGCTGTCTGGTAGTTATTAGTAAAGTTATTTACTGAATGTTATCGACTTCTGTTGTAGATTATACTGATGGTGTTAGCTGGGCGTTGTTAGCTTCCGTTAAGCTACAGTGATGGTGTTAGCTGGGCGTTGTTAGCTTTCCGTTAAGCTACACTGACAGGTGTTAGCTGGGCGTTGTTAGCTTCCGTTAAGCTACACTGATGGTGTTAGCTGGGCGTTGTTAGCTTCCGTTAAGCTACAGTGATGGTGTTAGCTGGGCGTTGTTAGCTTCCGTTAAGCTACAGTGATGGTGTTAGCTGGGCGTTGTTAGCTTCCGTTAAGCTACACTGATGGTGTTAGCTGGGCGTTGTTAGCTTCCGTTAAGCTACAGTGATGGTGTTAGCTGGCGTTGTTAGCTTCCGTTAAGCTACACTGATGGTGTTAGCTGGGCGTTGTTAGCTTCCGTTAAGCTACAGTGATGGTGTTAGCTGGGCGTTGTTAGCTTCCGTTAAGCTACACTGATGGTGTTAGCTGGCGTTGTTAGCTTCCGTTAAGCTACACTGATGGTGTTAGCTGGCGTTGTTAGCTTCCGTTAAGCTACAGTGATGGTGTTAGCTGGCGTTGTTAGCTTCCGTTAAGCTACACTGATGGTGTTAGCTGGCGTTGTTAGCTTCCGTTAAGCTACAGTGATGGTGTTAGCTGGCGTTGTTAGCTTCCGTTAAGCTACAGTGATGGTGTTAGCTGGGCGTTGTTAGCTTCCGTTAAGCTACACTGATGGTGTTAGCTGGGCGTTGTTAGCTTCCGTTAAGCTACACTGATGGTGTTAGCTGGGCGTTGTTAGCTTCCGTTAAGCTACACTGATGGTGTTAGCTGGGCGTTGTTAGCTTCCGTTAAGCTACAGTGATGGTGTTAGCTGGGCGTTGTTAGCTTCCGTTAAGCTACAGTGATGGTGTTAGCTGGGCGTTGTTAGCTTCCGTTAAGCTACAGTGATGGTGTTAGCTGGCGTTGTTAGCTTCCGTTAAGCTACAGTGATGGTGTTAGCTGGCGTTGTTAGCTTCCGTTAAGCTACACTGATGGTGTTAGCTGGGCGTTGTTAGCTTCCGTTAAGCTACAGTGATGGTGTTAGCTGGCGTTGTTAGCTTCCGTTAAGCTACACTGATGGTGTTAGCTGGGCGTTGTTAGCTTCCGTTAAGCTACACTGATGGTGTTAGCTGGCGTTGTTAGCTTCCGTTAAGCTACACTGATGGTGTTAGCTGGCGTTGTTAGCTTCCGTTAAGCTACACTGATGGTGTTAGCTGGCGTTGTTAGCTTCCGTTAAGCTACACTGATGGTGTTAGCTGGCGTTGTTAGCTTCCGTTAAGCTACACTGATGGTGTTAGCTGGCGTTGTTAGCTTCCGTTAAGCTACACTGATGGTGTTAGCTGGCGTTGTTAGCTTCCGTTAAGCTACACTGATGGTGTTAGCTGGCGTTGTTAGCTTCCGTTAAGCTACACTGATGGTGTTAGCTGGGCGTTGTTAGCTTCCGTTAAGCTACAGTGATGGTGTTAGCTGGCGTTGTTAGCTTCCGTAAGCTACAGTGATGGTGTTAGCTGGGCGTTGTTAGCTTCCGTTAAGCTACAGTGATGGTGTTAGCTGGCGTTGTTAGCTTCCGTTAAGCTACAGTGATGGTGTTAGCTGGGCGTTGTTAGCTTCCGTAAGCTACAGTGATGGTGTTAGCTGGCGTTGTTAGCTTCCGTTAAGCTACAGTGATGGTGTTAGCTGGCGTTGTTAGCTTCCGTTAAGCTACACTGATGGTGTTAGCTGGCGTTGTTAGCTTCCGTTAAGCTACACTGATGGTGTTAGCTGGCGTTGTTAGCTTCCGTTAAGCTACAGTGATGGTGTTAGCTGGCGTTGTTAGCTTCCGTTAAGCTACACTGATGGTGTTAGCTGGCGTTGTTAGCTTCCGTTAAGCTACACTGATGGTGTTAGCTGGGCGTTGTTAGCTTCCGTTAAGCTACAGTGATGGTGTTAGCTGGCGTTGTTAGCTTCCGTTAAGCTACACTGATGGTGTTAGCTGGCGTTGTTAGCTTCCGTTAAGCTACACTGATGGTGTTAGCTGGGCGTTGTTAGCTTCCGTTAAGCTACAGTGATGGTGTTAGCTGGCGTTGTTAGCTTCCGTTAAGCTACAGTGATGGTGTTAGCTGGCGTTGTTAGCTTCCGTAAGCTACAGTGATGGTGTTAGCTGGGCGTTGTTAGCTTCCGTTAAGCTACACTGATGGTGTTAGCTGGCGTTGTTAGCTTCCGTTAAGCTACACTGATGGTGTTAGCTGGCGTTGTTAGCTTCCGTTAAGCTACACTGATGGTGTTAGCTGGCGTTGTTAGCTTCCGTTAAGCTACACTGATGGTGTTAGCTGGCGTTGTTAGCTTCCGTTAAGCTACAGTGATGGTGTTAGCTGGCGTTGTTAGCTTCCGTTAAGCTACACTGATGGTGTTAGCTGGGCGTTGTTAGCTTCCGTTAAGCTACAGTGATGGTGTTAGCTGGCGTTGTTAGCTTCCGTAAGCTACAGTGATGGTGTTAGCTGGCGTTGTTAGCTTCCGTTAAGCTACAGTGATGGTGTTAGCTGGGCGTTGTTAGCTTCCGTTAAGCTACAGTGATGGTGTTAGCTGGGCGTTGTTAGCTTCCGTTAAGCTACAGTGATGGTGTTAGCTGGGCGTTGTTAGCTTCCGTTAAGCTACACTGATGGTGTTAGCTGGCGTTGTTAGCTTCCGTAAGCTACAGTGATGGTGTTAGCTGGGCGTTGTTAGCTTCCGTTAAGCTACAGTGATGGTGTTAGCTGGCGTTGTTAGCTTCCGTTAAGCTACACTGATGGTGTTAGCTGGGCGTTGTTAGCTTCCGTTAAGCTACAGTGATGGTGTTAGCTGGGCGTTGTTAGCTTCCGTTAAGCTACAGTGATGGTGTTAGCTGGCGTTGTTAGCTTCCGTTAAGCTACAGTGATGGTGTTAGCTGGGCGTTGTTAGCTTCCGTTAAGCTACAGTGATGGTGTTAGCTGGGCGTTGTTAGCTTCCGTTAAGCTACAGTGATGGTGTTAGCTGGCGTTGTTAGCTTCCGTTAAGCTACAGTGATGGTGTTAGCTGGCGTTGTTAGCTTCCGTTAAGCTACAGTGATGGTGTTAGCTGGCGTTGTTAGCTTCCGTAAGCTACAGTGATGGTGTTAGCTGGGCGTTGTTAGCTTCCGTTAAGCTACAGTGATGGTGTTAGCTGGGCGTTGTTAGCTTCCGTTAAGCTACACTGATGGTGTTAGCTGGCGTTGTTAGCTTCCGTAAGCTACAGTGATGGTGTTAGCTGGGCGTTGTTAGCTTCCGTTAAGCTACACTGATGGTGTTAGCTGGGCGTTGTTAGCTTCCGTTAAGCTACACTGATGGTGTTAGCTGGGCGTTGTTAGCTTCCGTTAAGCTACACTGATGGTGTTAGCTGGGCGTTGTTAGCTTCCGTTAAGCTACACTGATGGTGTTAGCTGGCGTTGTTAGCTTCCGTTAAGCTACACTGATGGTGTTAGCTGGGCGTTGTTAGCTTCCGTTAAGCTACAGTGATGGTGTTAGCTGGCGTTGTTAGCTTCCGTTAAGCTACACTGATGGTGTTAGCTGGGCGTTGTTAGCTTCCGTTAAGCTACAGTGATGGTGTTAGCTGGCGTTGTTAGCTTCCGTTAAGCTACAGTGATGGTGTTAGCTGGCGTTGTTAGCTTCCGTTAAGCTACACTGATGGTGTTAGCTGGGCGTTGTTAGCTTCCGTTAAGCTACACTGATGGTGTTAGCTGGCGTTGTTAGCTTCCGTTAAGCTACACTGATGGTGTTAGCTGGGCGTTGTTAGCTTCCGTTAAGCTACAGTGATGGTGTTAGCTGGCGTTGTTAGCTTCCGTAAGCTACAGTGATGGTGTTAGCTGGCGTTGTTAGCTTCCGTTAAGCTACACTGATGGTGTTAGCTGGCGTTGTTAGCTTCCGTAAGCTACAGTGATGGTGTTAGCTGGCGTTGTTAGCTTCCGTAAGCTACAGTGATGGTGTTAGCTGGGCGTTGTTAGCTTCCGTTAAGCTACAGTGATGGTGTTAGCTGGGCGTTGTTAGCTTCCGTTAAGCTACACTGATGGTGTTAGCTGGCGTTGTTAGCTTCCGTTAAGCTACACTGATGGTGTTAGCTGGCGTTGTTAGCTTCCGTTAAGCTACACTGATGGTGTTAGCTGGCGTTGTTAGCTTCCGTAAGCTACAGTGATGGTGTTAGCTGGCGTTGTTAGCTTCCGTAAGCTACAGTGATGGTGTTAGCTGGCGTTGTTAGCTTCCGTTAAGCTACACTGATGGTGTTAGCTGGGCGTTGTTAGCTTCCGTTAAGCTACAGTGATGGTGTTAGCTGGGCGTTGTTAGCTTCCGTTAAGCTACACTGATGGTGTTAGCTGGCGTTGTTAGCTTCCGTTAAGCTACACTGATGGTGTTAGCTGGCGTTGTTAGCTTCCGTAAGCTACAGTGATGGTGTTAGCTGGCGTTGTTAGCTTCCGTTAAGCTACAGTGATGGTGTTAGCTGGGCGTTGTTAGCTTCCGTAAGCTACAGTGATGGTGTTAGCTGGGCGTTGTTAGCTTCCGTTAAGCTACACTGATGGTGTTAGCTGGCGTTGTTAGCTTCCGTTAAGCTACAGTGATGGTGTTAGCTGGGCGTTGTTAGCTTCCGTAAGCTACAGTGATGGTGTTAGCTGGGCGTTGTTAGCTTCCGTTAAGCTACAGTGATGGTGTTAGCTGGCGTTGTTAGCTTCCGTTAAGCTACAGTGATGGTGTTAGCTGGGCGTTGTTAGCTTCCGTTAAGCTACAGTGATGGTGTTAGCTGGCGTTGTTAGCTTCCGTTAAGCTACACTGATGGTGTTAGCTGGCGTTGTTAGCTTCCGTTAAGCTACAGTGATGGTGTTAGCTGGCGTTGTTAGCTTCCGTTAAGCTACAGTGATGGTGTTAGCTGGCGTTGTTAGCTTCCGTTAAGCTACAGTGATGGTGTTAGCTGGGCGTTGTTAGCTTCCGTTAAGCTACACTGATGGTGTTAGCTGGCGTTGTTAGCTTCCGTAAGCTACAGTGATGGTGTTAGCTGGCGTTGTTAGCTTCCGTTAAGCTACAGTGATGGTGTTAGCTGGCGTTGTTAGCTTCCGTTAAGCTACACTGATGGTGTTAGCTGGCGTTGTTAGCTTCCGTTAAGCTACACTGATGGTGTTAGCTGGCGTTGTTAGCTTCCGTAAGCTACAGTGATGGTGTTAGCTGGGCGTTGTTAGCTTCCGTTAAGCTACACTGATGGTGTTAGCTGGGCGTTGTTAGCTTCCGTTAAGCTACACTGATGGTGTTAGCTGGGCGTTGTTAGCTTCCGTTAAGCTACACTGATGGTGTTAGCTGGCGTTGTTAGCTTCCGTTAAGCTACAGTGATGGTGTTAGCTGGGCGTTGTTAGCTTCCGTTAAGCTACAGTGATGGTGTTAGCTGGCGTTGTTAGCTTCCGTTAAGCTACACTGATGGTGTTAGCTGGCGTTGTTAGCTTCCGTTAAGCTATCTATTTATCTATCTATCTATCTATCTATCTATCTATCTATCTATCTGTATATACATATATATATATATATATATATATATATATATATATATATATATATATATATATATATATATATATATATATATATATATATATATATATATATCCTTGCCTAAGCCAGGTACACATTTCATCGACCAGCTCCTAGTGGAGGATGAAAAGCTAGGCTAACTGTGGACCAGCTACCACGACCAGGATTCGAATCTATACGGACTCGACCCCGGGCGATCCATGAATGTGTCCCAGACAGCAGCGATAACCACTAAGATCCTTTGGTCGTCGTTTCTCTGTGTGTGTCGTTCTGAAAAAAGTCCAATGTCAGTAGTGTCACACTGATTCATTGAGAGTGTGATCAATTCTCGTTAATTTTTCTCTCTTCCATTGTACGCAGATTTATAGCCTCTGACTCATCTCTCTTGTTTTAGGTACCATCTTTGCTGCCTTCATTTGGACCCTTTTATACTTGGGACTTATATCTCTTTAAGTAAGGTGACTCCTTATCCAAGTACTTAAATGCATCACTAACATAATCTTTAAGAATTCTCCTGATGCCCTTTTGATAAGGCAGGGCATAATGTCGACCCCCCCCCCCCCCCCCACAAGTCCCTCTCTCACATAGATCTATGTAACTTGTGTGCCACAGATGACACACAGAGCGAGCACTTCCTCCTCTGTGTTCCATTTTCATTATTCATTTTCAGGTAGAACTTTACCAGTCATGCATCAGATCACTGTAGAACTTGTGGATATCCTTCGTATGTGAAAGCAGACTTGGTCATTCCTTGCTAGTAAATGATGATTGCCCTGTTTTGTACAGTACGGGGAGGGAGTTGTACATTTCTGGATCCCCCATCTATCCAATATTCTCTACTGTTGTACATCATTTTAAACTTTTGTATACGGTTAGATTTATGATTTGATCATTTACTTCTCCCTATTCATCCGCCATTATGAGACTCTGAAGGTTCTTCCTAATTTTATTTTCCAGAATTTTTCTTCTTTATCTTCGCGTCATGACGCCTGGTTCCTCTACCCACATTTTTCGATGAAGTGTACACTGTCAACATCATCAGGCCGATGTAGATACTTGAGATTTGTGATCAGGTTAATCCTTGCTCTTTTCTCTTCCATGGTGAGCAAATCTATGGAACCGAATCTCTCACTGTAACTCAAGTCTCTGAATTATGGCACCATAGTTGTTGCCTTCCTCTGGACATTCTCTATCATTTCTTCATACTTCCTTAAGGGCAGGGACTAACTCGGAAAGCAGAATGTGTGCTGAGAATATTTTGTCGAATATTTCTTCATCACTATACTTAGATGCAGTTCTGAATATTTCCCAGCAAACAGTTCGTCTCCCTCACATTCCTCCAGAGGGGCAGCTTTACCGACCAAATGGTCACAACGTCGTCTCCCAAGTCTTCCCCTCACACACAGGCTCCTACATCTTATTCCCTAGTGGATGATATTCGTCCTGAGCCCTGTGACCCATCTTCATTACTGTACATTTACTTGCGCTGAGTTTCACCAACTTTGCATCTGACCAAATTCCTATAGTTTGCTTAAGTCCCTTTTTAAGATGATGCAATCCTCATCATTCCCTGTTACCCTCATGTTTCTGGCATTACTATAGACATATTCATGGATGAGTCTATTTCTTCTTGCGTGTCAGTTACAATGATCAAGAAGAGCAGTGGTTCCGCCAGTAACCACAACCCATTTCAAGGCGTCCCATGCTCTCTGGAGCTAAGGTAATTTTCTGTCGATTGAAGGAGTTTCCTTCTTATTTCTACCTGAAGATCCAACTTCTTTACCAGCTTCCTATGCAGCACGGTATCAATGCCTTCTAACAGTCCAGGAACACATACTCAATCCATGCTTTTTTCTGGTCTAAAACAGAGCTTACTCTCTCTTAGAAGTATGAGAGATTTGTTGTACATGGCCTCACTTTTCTTTGTACTGTCTCATCTATTCAGTTTCCCCTTTTCATCTAGTCTCACATTTGCTTTCTGAATGTCTTTTCCTGCGTCTTACAGAACGTACTCGTCGGAGGGACTGGTCTGTATTTCAGTACAATTTCCCTGTCTCCTTTCTGAAAGATGAGTACGACATTCGCCTCCTTCCACTCCCTTGACATTTGATCCTCCTTAAGTGACATAGTCGACAAGATTTCAGATATGCACTCTCAACTTTCTCTACTGTCAATCCCATTTCGTAATTCATGTCCTCAGGACAGTTGCCTAATTATGTGTAACTTTCACAATCATGTCGCTTCTGAGCTTTTTGTACCCACAATATTCACTGTCCCTGGGTTTAGGGGAGCGAGAATAGTGCTGCCCACGTATTCCCTGCGTGTCGTAGAAGGCGACTAAAAGCGGAGGGAGCAGGGAGGGGTTGGAAATCCTCCCCTCATGTATTACTCCTAAAGAAGGAACAGAGGAAACAGCCAAATGAGGATATCACTATCATGATCATCGTTCTTACTGTTATAATTATTATCGTAATGATCATCATCACATATTGTTAGAAGTAGTAGTAGTAGTAATAGTAGGTCATATTGTCATTGTTATTATTGTTATGATTTTCATTATCATCATATCATAATCATAATTATCATCATTATCATTATTATTATCATTATTATCATTATTATTGTTATTATTATTATCATTATTATTATCATTTTTTTTTTGTCGCTGTCTCCCGCGTTTGCGAGGTAGCGCAAGGAAACAGACGAAAGAAATGGCCTAACCCACCCCCATACACATGTATATACATACGTCCACACACGCAAATATACATACCTACACAGCTTTCCATGGTTTACCCCAGACGCTTCACATGCCCTGATTCAACCCACTGACAGCACGTCAACCCCGGTATACCACATCGCTCCAATTCACTCTATTCCTTGCCCTCCTTTCACCCTCCTGCATGTTCAGGCCCCGATCACACAAAATCTTTTTCACTCCGTCTTTCCACCTCCAATTTGGTCTCCCTCTTCTCCTCGTTCCCTCCACCTCCGACACATATATCCTCTTGGTCAATCTTTCCTCACTCATTCTCTCCATGTGCCCAAACCATTTCAAAACATCCTCTTCTGCTCTCTCAACCACACTCTTTTTATTTCCACACATCTCTCTTACCCTTACGTTACTTACTCGATCAAACCACCTTACACCACACATTGTCCTCAAACATCTCATTTCCAGCACATCCATCCTCCTGCGCACAACTCTATCCATAGCCCACGCTTCGCAACCATACAACATTGTTGGAACCACTATTCCTTCAAACATACCCATTTTTGCTTTCCGAGATAATGTTCTCGACTTCCACACATTCTTCAAGGCTCCCAGAATTTTCGCCCCCTCCCCCACCCTATGATCCACTTCCGCTTCCATGGTTCCATCCGCTGCCAGATCCACTCCCAGATATCTAAAACACTTTACTTCCTCCAGTTTTTCTCCATTCAAACTTACCTCCAAATTGACTTGACCCTCAACCCTACTGTACCTAATAACCTTGCTCTTATTCACATTTACTCTTAACTTTCTTCTTTCACACACTTTACCAAACTCAGTCACCAGCTTCTGCAGTTTCTCACATGAATCAGCCACCAGCGCTGTATCATCAGCGAACAACAACTGACTCACTTCCCAAGCTCTCTCATCCCCAACAGACTTCATACTTATTATTATTATTATCATTATTATTTTTATTATTATTATTATTATTATTATTATTATTATTATTATTATTATTATTATTATTATTATCATCATCATCAATCATTATTGTTATCATTAATATTATTATCATTATTATTATTATCATTTTTATAATCATCAATAAATAGCTCTAGTCACAGACAACAGCTGTGATCGAGGCCAAGTCTTGGATGCAACAAGAAATGGAGCGGAAATGAAGGCGAGATAGTGAGAGAGATTATATAAATATGCGAGACAGAAAAGGCAGATTAAGGCGGACGTAAGAAAAAGCTTTGGTGTCTGTCTGAACTCGTTGCTCCTCCTCCTTCTCCCCTCCTCCCCCTTGATATCTACACTTTAAGATGCGTTTTCCACCCGTTCCTCTTTCTTTCAGCTTCTGGTCTTCTCTGAGGCAACCGCTTAAAACCGTGAAATCATGCATAGTTGTTCCCTCACTCCTCCCGCTACTTCACCCTGTGGTTTCGGGAATTAATATCATTTTTTTCCTCCCCCCCTGGCCGTGTTGTACGGTCGGTGGCACTACAAACCTCATATTTAGCACAATGCAGCAGGAGGTCGGGCCGCCCACCGTTGCCCCATCAGTCTCCCGTCTTGTCGAGTCGAACGTACAATTATCCAAATTATTCCCCTCCTTAATAGACATGTTCTATAATTTTTCTTGATGCTTCTTCCACTGACCTGTCATACATACCTTCCACCCCCACCCACTCAACAACGCCGCCCCCTTCCTCCTCCTCCTCCTTCGCTCCTGTTAAACCCCCAACACACCTGAGTGCCCCGCTCCTCCATCCCCCTTCCTTCCTTCCCTCCACACCTCCCTCTTGAGCCTTAAGCACGGCAGCGTGACCTTTGAATTAGCCCTTTGAAGTGCCAGAACAAAGGATAGGCCCGTCGTGTCCAGTGGGAGCATAGTCGTGTTCAATTTGTCGTGTTGGCGTTCTCGCGGGTCGCACCGGCGTTCTCAAGGGTCGCACCGGCGTTCTCAAGGGTCGTGCCGTCGTGTTCAAGGGTCGTTCTGTCGTGTTCAAGGGTCGTATCGTCGTGCCCAAGGGTCGTTCGTCGTTCTCTCAAAGATCGTACCGTCGTGCTCAGAGGTCGTACCGTCTTGCTTACAAGGGTCGTACCGTCGTGTTCAGAGGTCGTACCGTCGAGTTAAAGGGTCGTACCGTCTTGCTCTCAAGGGTCGTACCGTCGTGTGGAAGGGTCGTACCATCTTGCTCTCAAGGGTCGTACCGTCGTGTTCAAGGGCAGTAACGTCGTGCACAAGGGTAGTACCGTCGTGAACAAGGGTCGTTCCGTCGTGCTCTTAAGGGTCGTTCCGTCGTGCTCTCAAGGGTCGTTCCGTCGTGTTCAAGGAGTTAATCACTGTATGCCTATAAACACCTATTGACGGGAAACAATTCTAAATCTAATTTGCATTATTATTATAATTATTGTTATAATCAACATTATCATTATCATTATCATCATTGCTGTCTATAACAACAAGACCATTATCATGAAGCTCCTGCACCTTCGAGGCTGCGCTACAGTAAGGAGCAGGGAAAAGCTGGACTCCTTGAGAGCGATAAGTTCCTCGACGATAGTACAGCTTCGCCGAACATTACTATTCATTCCTTGTGTAGCCTCAAGCGGGAGGAGCCCGGTAACATCTCCTCGTCCAGAAGCAGCGAAACACACACTATACATGGAATATATCTTTACCTTTAAGGATTAATGTTCACATTCTTTATATATATATATATATATATATATATATATATATTCGCCATTTTCCGCGTTAGCAAGGTAGCGTTAAGAACAGGACTGAACCTCAAAAATAAAATCCTCACTTGGCCCCCTTCTCTGTTCTGTATTGTATTGCATGTGATCCGGTATGATCAAGTCACTCATCACCCTTCTCTCTTCGACGGAAAAGAGTTGTGATCAGGTCACTCATCACCCCTCCCTCTTCGACGAAAAAGAGCTATGATCAAGTCACTCACCACCCTTCTCTCTTCGACGGAAAAGACCTATGATCAGGTCACTCATCACCCTTCTCTCTTCGACGGAAAAGACCTATGATCAGGTCACTCATCACCCCTCTCTCTTCGACTAGGGGCAAATCTAAGTACCTCAAGCCTATTTTAGCAATTGAACCCTATTAATTCTGGTTCTGATCATCCTTAGAGCGAGATGAACACTCCTTTCCCTCCACCGTCCTCGGGGTTGTCCCACGTTGTGGGTGTGTGGTGAGGTGTGTGGCTGGGGTGTGGAGCCGCGCAGCCCACGGCAACCACACAGACATGAACGCCCTTACCGCACACCACAGGAACAGAAGGGAGGGAGCTCTTCACGTGTCGCTCTCCCGTTGATTAACAGTTGGATGCTGTTAACACTCCCTGGTGGCTGACGCGAAGCTACTGTGGGTGGTGGGTGGAATTCTTAAGTTATCTAATGGTAATCTAAGTTATAGATATTACTGTGTGGACTGTGAGAGTCCTGTGGATGACTTAGTCAATTTAAACCTCAAACGTACTACCAAGTCATCTATTGTATCTTGTTATCTGTTGATTTTTCTTTAAACAAAAGACATTTGAACAATATGGGTATGCAGATGACGTCACAGTCAGACGTGATCCTTTGTTTATATCTTATGGGAAAAGATGATTCGAAACCGTACCGGCTTGCCACGGAAAGGGACAGGGTTCGAATACTTCTCGCCCTTTGGTACATCTCTCTCTCTCTCTCTCTCTCTCTCTCTCTCTCTCTCTCTCTCTCTCTCTCTCTCTCTCTCTCTCTCTCTCTCTCTCTCTCTCTATATATATATATATATATATATACATATATATATATATATATAGAGAGAGAGAGAGAGAGAGAGAGAGAGAGAGAGAGAGATATAGATAGATAGATAGATAGATATTCTTTATTTATTCTGACGATGAATGACGCATGAGGCTGGAAAGCTAATAGACACAGATGGTCGTAAAATCATTCGTGTTGCCAAGTTCGTTTCATTTTCCCCCTCAACTTGTTAGATCTCATCACATCGGTGGATGTCGATTTCTCTTCCGAACTGCTGCTTTAGTCTACTTACAGCACCACAGCGCTAGGCCTTTGTCTTTGGACTTTGAGTCACAGAAAGTAATTAGTACACTCACTAGGGTACTAGATTAGAATCCTTGTACCTTCGGCAGCCACACCCCCCCACAGCCTACCAATTACCCAGACACATTTCCACGAAAAAGTTACATTTCCTCCAACTGTTCGTGTTTGTTTAGCGGACATTACAGCTGCTGGGAATAGCTGAGCCGCCAAGGGTGGTTCCCCGGGGGATGAATGCTGTACAAATACGTGGTGTTTGTCTCTGGCTTCTGCTCCACACAGGCCTTCTTCGCTTGGCTGTCTAGGACGACCCCTGCCTAAGGCGATACCCTGCCTAGGACAGCCCCTGCCTAGCACGATCCCTGCCTAGGACGACTACTGCCTAGGATAACCCATGTCTAAGACGACCTCTCTCTAGAACAAACCCCGGTCTAAGATTACCGAATCATCTTCCCTCATAGCTTAAGATTTTTAGCACATGTTATCATACTAATTGTGGGAACTCAATTATCATACAGCTTTCAGATGATTCGCAAATGACCAAAAACTTTTCAAATAATTTACAAATGCTAGGAAGCCTTTCAGATAATCTTTAAATGCCTGAATGCCTTTCAGATAATTCATGAACAGGGTAAACAAAACATTCTGGTAGATAGAAATCTTAAACACATTCATCAGAAAGTTGAAATCCGTTATCAGAAACGGATAAAGCAACAGATCTTCCAGATATGAACAGTATTGACCTGATATACAGTAGGCGTGAGCTAGGTGTAATACACCACACAATATGGTCTCTTGGAAACGTGAGCTACGTATAATATGAAGCTCGTAATACTTACCGCTTGCACCGCCCCAACCACACAAAGATCTTATAAAACGTCGCTCAGTTCTGGTTCATCAGTATATTTCACCCAGCTCGAGGTAAGATTAGAGCGTATACAGAGAAGAACAACAACACCAGTTCCGTCGATTATAATATGAAATCTTTTAAAGATAGATTTAGAGATTTAGTTAAAGTTTCTCTAAATCAGTACCGAGGACTTTGGCGAGATGTAGCAGAAATGTTCAAGGATATCTATATATTAATTTAGAACATACTCGTAACAATTTTTTCCTGTTAGACAGGATTCGAAATTTGGGTGTGAAGTTAAGAGGAATGATGTAATATTAACATGGGCCTCCGTGGTGTATCGGTTAGCGTTCCTGACCTTGACGCATTCCCGGGTCGAGCGTATTGGTTCGAATCCTGGTTGTGGCAGTCAGGCCACAGTCAAGCCAGCTGTTCATCCATATTTCGGGGGTTGGTCAGTAAAATGGGTACCTACCTCAGCATTAGAATTGTAGAACTTGAATCATCTTACCACCAGATGGCATTCAAATAAACTTGGTCAAGAAAAACAATAGAAATGCATACATATAAAATCTATGTTCCTTTGAATGTTAATGGCTCAAATACTTTATTCTGAGAGTACCTGGCGGCTGGACAAAGACCAGAATCTTTCCAATAGAATTTCTTTGTTAGTACACTCTCTCCATATCGGTCCCTCTTAGCTGTCGCCTGTTGTGCTGACGGAGTGTTGTCGTGTGGGAAGTCTTTCCAATCAATGGTCCAATTTCTGTCTATATAGATTAGTAATTCAGACTATCATTGTTGTTCTCCTGTAGATAAGCTTGTTTTTGTCCTGTATTTATGTATATAGACCAAACTTGTGTTGTTCTGGGCTTTCCAGCACCTCCATATGTGTGTGTGTGTGTGTGTGTGTTTGTGTGTGTGTGTGTGTGTGTGTGTGTGTGTGTGTGTGTGTGTTCTTACAGTACATCTACAGGTCACTGCCACTACCCTCCCCGACATACGTCTTGCTCCTCCATCTCCCCCATGCTGGGTGACAAAGTGTGCGGCATGTTACCTCCCACCTCCAACACGTTGGCCCCACCACCACCACCTTACGCCACCACAGCGGGACGCCACCGCAGAACATCAGGCTCCATCACCAAAGCTGAGGATAACGTCTGAAACTCGTCTAAAGAGACGTGATTAGGAACTATTGGCTAATCAGAGGGTCAGTGTGACAGAGTCTTGGAGGGGAATCATCTTTGGCAGGGACGTAAACATTGAGCCTTTGTTGGGTGAGGATCCTCATACTGTTGGCATGCAGCCCCGCCGTCCATTGATCAAGCCAGACATCGACGAAGTAATAGTCATGTCCTCAGACTGTTATGGTATGGTTCGCGAGCATTATAGCAGGTGAGCGTAGCGAAGCGCTGAGGGCGTCTCCCCTGGGGAGGTCCGTATGCCACACGTAGACTGCACCAGCCCATACCATCCGTCTCTCCCTCGGTGACCCGTTCAGGAGAGGCCTGGGCTATCACGCTCGTGCATCCCACCTCTGGAAGACCTTACGTGAGGTCTTCATAAGTTCCTGTGGTGTAGGTTTGATGTGGAGTCGTAGGGACTCGGCCCTCATGACCATTTAGCTCCCCACTCTCGCTGCGTCTGTCAGTTGGGCCGACTCTCTGTCATCCATAACCTGGTACTGTGAACTGCTCTGGGGTCCGTGTTATGTCTCAGTTCCCACAGAAATGGTTCTCAGTTCACCTCGACCCTCCTCATTCCCGTGAGAATGGTCAGAGGTGTCGTTATGACACAAGAACGAACCATGGTCCTGTTCAGAAACATGCGAAAGACGACGAGTCTTTCAGACATATATATATTCAACAGTTGCCTAATGCTTCCGCTTCTGCAGAATTCGTACGAAAGATCAATGAATTACCTCGTATGTTATGTAGGGCGATGTAATGACACCTTGTAGGGTTTTGTGATGACACCACTTAGGGTTATGTAATGACACCACATGGGGTGATGTGATGACACCACATGGGGTGATGTGATGACACCACATGGGCGATGTGATGAAACCATCTCGGGCTAAGGGAGGGTTCTGCATGAGGCTATGCGATCACACCAAATAGAGCAATGTGATCACACCTTGTGGGGTTATGTGGACACGACATGTAGGGCTATATGATGACACCATACAGGGCTATGTGGTGGTACTATATGAGGCTATGTGATGACATCATATAAGGCAATGTGATGATACTATATGAGGCTATGTAATGACACCACATAGGCCTGTGTGACTCGGGCTAAGAGGTGATATCACATAGGGCTATATAACGTTAATGAGATGGCCTTGATTAGGTCATCCAGTTGCCCCGTGCCGTCTCGGCGGATGTAAGAAGAAAGGCGCAACATCAAATATTTCGCTACACAAAGAGAACACATCTGGACGTGGCTTTACTCCCTCGGGTGTAATTCCACTCAGAGGCTCCCAGTGTCTCATTACCTTGTGATATGGGGCACTTGTTACTCCTAATGGCTTGTTATACTACTGCTGGGTACGGGTCCTCAAGGAGGAATGGTTTAACGCTCATCTGTAAGATATACGTACATATATATGAATATAGTGCATATGAACGCGCACTACCATATAACATACGAACCTCCAACAGCCAGTAGTGCTCCCGCCTGCTACGCATGATTCTCGGGTTCGATTCTGGCTGTTAGGGGTTTGCATGATATATATATATATATATATATATATATATATATATATATATATATATATATATATATATATATATACAAGCCCTAGTCTGAGCCAGGTACCCGATTTATAGACCATCCTCTCAGGGAGGATGAACAGCTGGGCTGACTGTGGACCGACTGCCTTAAACAAAATTCACATCTATGCAGTCGACGCCTGGCGGGCCGTGAATGCGTCACGGTCAGCAACGCTACTGACCGCTCCACCACAGGGGTCCTATGAATGTCATATTCGTCACAAGTCACTACTGATTCAAATGCTTCAGCCAGACAGGCGTGAGGGGCGCTGTGTTCCCTGACGCGATTGCTAGACAGACATGGTTGTGGGAGGGAGGGGCGGCCGCCCTTGTTTCCTAATGCGATGCCTGACACGCTTCCGTGAGAGATGCCTGATACTGCGTCCAAACAAACCAGCGAGGGGGAATGTTTCCGTGAACGCAAGCATGACGCATCGCTTGCCTTCTAGATATAATCATGACACACATTCTTGGGACAACAAAGGAAACTGTGTTGTGAACCTTGCCAGAAGAAGTTGTGTTTATCATAGTCGCCGTTTCCGGAGCTCAGTGATTCTTCGTTACGCGGATATTACAAGTGGCCAGGGTACAGGAAAGTAATGTTCAGCGACGGAGACGTCGCCGGATTAATCTCCTATCGACATGAACGGATCTGGAGAGTTGCTTTGGCCATGAGTGATTTACGAAGGCTGTGTGTGTGTGTGTGTGTGTGTGTGTGTGTGTGTACCTGATCCATCCCAATGGGAGTGCAAATACATTATTGACGACAGGGAGACGGATAAACCACCTTGATCAGTAAGAATGTCATTCAGTAATGATATGCAAATATGGAATTACTTTTCATCCCATCATTCTCTTGTCTACGTAACATTTTTTCTTTAATGTGATGTCAGGGGGAGGACCTGCCTGACGGGGAGGACTTAGTTGACGAGGAGGACCTACCTGACGCAGGAGGACCTACCTGACGGGGAGGACTTACCTAATTTAGAAAGTCCTACTTAAGGCAAGATGACCTGCCTGACGAAGGAGATCCTTTCTGACGCTAGAGGCCCAAGTTGACAAAGGAGGACGGAAAACTTATCTCACGCAGAAGGCCTTACCTGACGCAGGAGTACATACCTGGCGGGGAGGACGTACCTCACGCAGAACAACCTACCTGACGGAGGAGGCCTGATGCAAGAAGACGTTCCTGACGAAGAGGGACTCTACCTGACGCGGGAGGACCCATCTAACACAGAAGGACATGCCTGACGAAGGAGGATCTACCTGATGCAGGAGGACGTACCTGACGTAAGAAGACATTTCAAAGGAAGGAAGACTTATCTGACATCTGTTTGACGGTGGAGGCCTTACCTGACGCAGGAGGACCTACCTACCAAGGAAGACCTACCTGACGCAGGGAAACATACCTGACGAAGGAGGACCTACTAGACGAAGAGGAACTACCCGACGGAAAAAGGACATACCTGACGAAGGAGGACCTACATGAGAGAAGAGGCCCTACCTGACGCCGGAGGACATATTTGACGGAAGGACCCAGCACGCGGTTAACCAACATGAACTAATCACCTTTATGAGCCCCAGGATTCGAACCCAGGTCAAATACTCGATAACTGGGGAGTGTAACCACTTCCTGTAACCAAGCTCCCAGATTGTCGAGTATTTGACTAGGGTTCGAATCCAGAGGCGCATAGAGATCAATGGTTTACGTCGATTTCATATGATAATACATTGTCAAGGTTTATATATATATATATATATATATATATATATATATATATATATATGGACCTCCGTGGTGTAGCGATTAGCGTTGCTATACGTGACGCATTTACCGGCCGCCTAAGGTCGAGCGCATAGGTTGAAATCCTGGTCGCGGCAGTCGCTCCACAGTCAACCCAGCTGTTCATCCACCGCTAAGAGGTGGTCGATAAAATGGGTACCTGGCTCAGGCTAGGTTATATACAAATATATGTATATATATATATATATATATATATATATATATATATATATATATATATATATATATATATATATATATATATATATATATATATATGATTGTAGATATATATGTTCGCCAGCCCAGACGTGTGGGTTATCAGTACACAACACTCTTTAACGTTCCTGCGTGTAAAAAATTCCTGCTGTAATTACTAGTGATTATAAGGAAATGAAGCGTGTCTGGTGGCGCCCTTGTCATTTGTCACAATGGCAGAGGAACCGAAGTATTTGCTCTTGGACGGCCTCCTCGCTGCTGCGGGGGACATACCTTCGTGCCAACTGGTAATGGGAGGCGAGATGGGCGCTCTCAGGTTCTAGAGGCTTGTGCATACCAGGGACATGGGGAAAAGTCAGGCAAACAACAGAGAACCTGATGGAGTCTGGCAAGGTTATCTGCTGGGAAGGATAGGTAACAAGACCTGATGGTGTATGATGAGCTTACCTGCTGGAGGACAGTACCTGGGAAGGATAGGTAACAAGACCTGATGGTCTATTGATGAACTTACCTGCTGGAGGACAGTATATGGGAAGGGTAAGTAACAGAGGACCTGATGGTGTCTGACTAGGTTATCTGCTGGAGGACATGGTAAGTATTGGTAACTGAAGACATGATGGTCTATGATGAGGCTATATGCTGGAGGACAGCACATGCGAAGGATAGACAAGCGAAGACCTGATGGTGTGTGACGAGGTTAACTGCTGGAGGACATCCTTTAGATTCTACTTTACTGTTAAGTATTGACGGAGACAGGATAGTAAAGCAGAAGGCTCCTCCCCGATCACCACTATAGATGGAGGCAAGGTAGTAAGGCGGGAGCCTCACACTCACCCACCACTATAGGTGGAGACAGGATAGTAAAGCAGAAGGCTCCTCCCCACCCACCACTATGGACGGAGGCAAGAGAGTAAAGTTAAAGCTCCTCACCACCCACTACCATAAATGTAGACACGATAGTAAAGCACAGGGCTCCTCCAACACATTAGCCGACAGGACAGTAACCATGTAGGTAACACCATATATTTTCAAGAACAAGGGTTTTCAAACCTTTTGAAGCCACAGAACCACCACCAGTTTTCCCCACTTAATACCCCTTACGAATCCCTACCACAGCTTTCACGGAACCCAGCTTGGGAAACTCCCTAGAGTAAGAAATACAATGGCATGAAAATCTTACGTTATTAATAGAAGGAATGGACAACATATTCTGATCTTATTTCTGGAGCAGGATACTGTGGACACGAGGGATATCTACTTACATATCTTGAAAGAAAGAATCTTAGATACTTGTCTATCATCTTTTCATTCCTGCAGAGCCATATTCGTTCATTCATTCATAATTCTTTATTTTCTGTGTTAGCTGAGACGGCAAACATAACTGATTGCCCTTATCAAGGCTATCTCTTTAACCCTATATATATATATATATATATATATATATATATATATATATATATATATATATATATATATATATATATATACATATATAAACCTGATTCCCATTTTATTAACGAACCCCAAGATGAGGATGAACAGTTGGATTGACTGCGGACAGACTGCCGGGACCAGGATTCGAACCTATGTGGACTCGACCCCGGGTCGGCTTCCTCGACAATCTCTCAAAGTAGATGATTTCAGTGATCTCTAGCAGAGGAAATCCTATGCCAGTGTTTGGATAACATCTTCCATGTCTTACCATGTCCTTGTTGCTGGCCACGCCAGCCACTGTGCTTCTCTATCTTGATACGAAGACCTTCTGTGAGCCGTAGCGTTTGGGAGTCTGCGGTCAAGACCTCCTCCAAATATGCAAGCATTTTTAGGGCAAGGTTTATGTCTGAGCTAAAGAATTAGTTATACTGTTATTCTTTGTATTTGTTCAAGTTCCCTCCACCTCCGCCGCTTTAGTGACCAGAACTGTACATCTTATTGAAAATATTGTCTAACTAGGGCATTGTAAAGGCCATCTTATTTATGATATATATATATCCTAGTTGAAGCCAGATTCTAAAGCTAGCTGTAAAAGCTAACATTAGCATCTCTGAAACGTATGGCGCTAAGCATTCTCTTCCATATTTATGACCATTACTGAATACCACTCCAAGTTTTTCATCCCTTACTTCAGGTAATGGTGTGCCAAATGTTTTCTGTTCGATTAACTGTTCTTATTACCGTAATGCATGACTCTGTGGCGGGAGTTGAGCTCTGAAAAGACTAGGGATTTAATATTGGTCTTAAATATGCTACCAGGAACCAGGCACCAGGTACCAGATGCTAGGCTCATTGTTTTGTAATAGGTATTCCTCCTTGTACCTTATCAAAGAATATTATAATGACCTTAGAACATACATATCTATGAAGCGAAAGAAAATGAGGATAAATTCGTAAACACACCAGCTGCTGTGAGGGAGGACCTGGTGTTGCCCTCACCAGCTGTTGTGAGGGAGGAACTGGTGTTGCCCTCACCACCCACACCAGCTGCTGTGAGGGGAGACCTGATGTTGTCCTCACCTCCCACGCCAGCTGGGGTACAACACTGATGCCTGTGAAATGTGTCATACCATTCTGGTATTTCCTGATCAAGAGACCCAACCCCACTTTACCCTCTGACATCAGTCATAAGAAAGTATCATTATTCTTTGAATTGATGAAGCCGAGCTACAAGTCCCTTCTTAGAACATCGTGAGGTTGGTAGTTAGGAAGAGGTTCATCTGGGAGTGCAGAAGACCGCTTAGGAATATCACTGTGGCAAAACCCAAGCTCTGGTGAGGGTGTGAGGGTGACAGTGTGCCTAAGATGATTCTGCAGTGCAGTGGATAGCAAAGAAGAAGAGTTCGTCAAGAAGGATGAATGTGGTAATGGTAAGATCAGGGCACTAGTTGGACAGGAGCACAAGTAAGGAACAATAATATGCTTGTAGGATTTCTCTGGAGTTCTGATTGCTACCCTTTTCTGATGTGCTTTTAGGTAAGGTTTACCACTATAAACGATTACTTGTAACATGACTAGCAGGATACAGCTGCATGTTGCATAAACAACAATAGAGACTATGGGACGTTGCGGCCAGACGCGTACCGCTGGTCTGGGTGACCTGAGAACGATGGCTGAAATGATACCTGTAGAGAAGAGCGAGGGAAGCAACAGCGTCCGGTCGTTGTGGCATGATCAACAGGCAGGGCCAAGTTTACCCTCTCGGCCGCTCTGTAAACCAATTTTTGAAAGGCGCCTCACCCATATCCAAACTCACCCTATTCATATTCATGTCTTGAAAATAATGTTGATGGTTTAATTTGATCTCTTGGTCTATTATCGACCCAGTCTAACAGCCTAGGCCCAACCCGAGCTACAGGGATGAAGACCCTAAAGGTTTCACCAGATATTCAGGTCTTCAGCAACATTTGAAGATGTTCATGACTCTACGAGTTAATACATCTATTTTCCACATGATCATGTAAGACGAAGTTCATACCTACATAGGAGGTACCACAATTTGTACCCTGTCTCTCTAGATATACAGAGGAGGTACCACAAATTGTACCTCATCTCTCTAGATATACAGAGGAGGTACCACAATTTGTACCCCGTCTCTCTAGATATACAGAGGAGGTACCACAGATTGTACCGTCTCAATCCAGATATACAAAGAAGGTACCACAGATTGTACCCTGTCAGTCCAGATCTACAGAGGAGGTACCACAAATTGTACCCCGTCTCTCTAGATATACAGACGAGGTACCACAACTTGCACCCCGTCTCTCTAGATATACAGAGGAGGTACCACAATATGTACCCCCATCATGGCCATGGCCTAGTTGGCCCCTTCAGATTCCTGGCCTAGCTGGCAGTAGGGAGACGCGTGTGGAGATGTGACGAAGTGCTTCCTTACTTCCACCCTTGGAAGGGGTCGTTTAATTTCACTTCAAATCTCTAAGGAAAATGTTTGTTTCTCTTCAAAGGAGAAGTTATTATTTGTACTAACATTGAGGGGGAAGGAGGATAAGGGAATACTTCGTCTTACTCATTAATGAGCTGATGAGGCTAATTATGTCGTTAACGATGAGATGAAGCAGAGGGGAATGACGTGTTAGGAAAGTCTAATGAATATACACCAACATTTTTGTGGTGTACTTTTGTAAACACAGCGGTATGTATAGTGCACACAGACCATGCGGCGTGCACCCACAGACCGCGCTCTGCGTGCACGGCGGGAATACCGTGCACACACACACACACACACACACACACACACACACACACACACACACACACACACACAGAGGCAACTTCCGTGCCCAGAGAAGCCCCTTATCACTTATAAAGTACTTGCCGTGTACAGAGAGAGTCTTTACTGTGCTTATAAGCACTTGACGTGTACAGATAAAGTACTTACTGTGTACATAGGGTTCCTACAGTACATGTAAAGGCCTCAACCGTTCACATAAAGTACATTTTGTGCACAAAGCGGCCAATTCACATGCACAAGAGTACTTAACATACACAGGGAGAGGTTTGCCTCCAGATACTCTATGTGTAGGTTAGCTTTGCTGACCATGACGTATGTACGGGCCGCCGGAGTCTAGTACATGGGTTCGAATCCTGATTGCTGGCAGTTGGAGCAGTGATTTAGCTGTTCGTCCTTCCTTATGGGTTAGTCGATAAACTGTGTACCTAATTGAAGCTAGGATATATATATATATATATATATATATATATATATATATATATATATATATATATATATATATATATATATATATATATATATATATATGTTTCATGCATATTCGCCGTTTCCCGCGTTAGCGAGGTAGCATTAAGAGCAGAGGACTGAGCCTAAGAGGGAAAATCTCATTTAGCCCCGTTCTCTGTTCCTTCTTCTGATCAGGGCATTCATTTACCCTCGTCGTTACAGCTAATACTACAAGAAACGCGAAGGCATTAACATATTCGTGTGCTCGACAGCTCTACCAACACTTTTTTTTTCCTTTCCACTGCGTGCAACACCCCCAGATACCACCTCCTTCCTCCCCTCCACCATAGACAGTAACACAACACGAAGCCTCAGTTTCTTTAAAAGAAAAAAAAAAGGAAAATGCTCCCTTATTTATGGCCCCCATATTTCAAGGAATTGTCAGATGCAAATGGAAGACAAGAGCATTAATTGCTGCCGTCATCAAACAGGTGAGGCTACCAGGGCCACTCACCTGGGCTGAGATTGTAATTAATTGCTTTATCTACGGCCACACATACGTGCCACACTTTTATATCAAGAGTTTCCTCCGCTCTCTTGGTTCACTCTTATGTTACGAATGTTTTTGTGTTGTGTGTTGTGTGTAGTGTTATTGTACTTGTTAAGGGGATATATATATATATATATATATATATATATATATATATATATATATATATATATATATATAGTGTGTGTGTGTGTGTGTGTGATAATGGTAGATTTATTCAATGGGTTAAACGGCGATTAACTTATCTTTACCATACAAATCTATGATATTTATGACGTGTGTGGGGCAGAGTTGCGAGATCTCAAGTATCTGTCGGAAAACTTATGACACTTCTCAAGTATCTGGGGTCAAAGTTGGGATACCACTCAAGATATGGGGGGGTAACCTTGGGACATTCCTCGAGTAACTGGGGCAAAATCATTGTTCTAGACACCATGTCTGCACATCTCCTTTTAAGTTCAGGTACGAACTATCTTCGAACTCACTGATTTTTGACAGAGGTTAAGTTTATCAAGACGTGGCAGGACATGTGGGTCACACTGATAGCAATGTTTACATTCTTTGTCTCTAGGAGAGGCAGTGACTGCCATGAGTAGCTACAGTCCAGCTTTGAGTCAGGCAGTCAAAAGCAATTCGAGCTTCATTCACATCACCAACACCTCTGGGAATTTGTGACGACGTCGTATAGAAAACGAAAGCAAAATATCGGGATCCTAAAAATTTCAGATAAAGATACTGGAGTTTTCTGACGATTTCGGATAAGATAATATCGTCCCCTTGAAAATTCTGGATAAAAATATCGGACATCTCTCGACGATATTGGATTAAAAAGATTAGTACCCGAAGATTTCGGATAAGAAAATTAGTCTTAACGACTTTGAGTAAAAGTGAAATAGCCTCCCATCGATTCCGGATAAAAAAAAAAAAAAGAAAATTAATCGGAATCTTCTGATGACTTCGGATAAAAGGAATCGTTTTCTCGAGATTCCCGGATAAAAAATCGTTCATTCCATCTTCTTATATAACAGATTAGCCTCCCAAATATTTCGAATAAATGAAAGAGAAGTACAGCTTCTTTTAAACGAACCTACAGGTAATAAAAGAGCGAACGAGAAGTTACATTGGATGAGGCATTATCATCCCCAAAAGGAGTTACCATACCCTGCTCCCGGATGGAGCGCCGCTTCGAAGCTGCGAGAGCTCCATAGGGTGGGGAAGGGGGCGTCTTTTGGGTTATGTACTGAACTAACATAATCCATGTGGAAATGAACATCTAACAAAGGCCAGAACTTTGATGAAGCGATTCGGTGCTGGAAACGCTTCTGTATGAAATATTATATATTCATAATCGAGCAATTTAGATACTTAATTCAGAGAAGCCACCTCGCATAGTCTATTAGACCAGTGATAGACAACATAGCTGGTAACGTTGATAATAAGATTGAGGAGCTACATAGTATAGCTGAGGAGTTAGATAATATAGCTAGAAAGCTGCTTAACACAACTGCAGCAAACTAGCTGGTATAGCTAAGAAGCTAGATAATGCAGCTGAGGTCATACAGCTGACGATTTCTATAATACCGGTAAACGCTGCGTAATGCAGCTGAAAAGCTAAGTAACGCAGCTGAGAAGCTAGATGATGTAGGAGGCAACAGCATTACACAGATGAGAAATTAGAGAGCACGGATGTAAGACTTAGTAATATACCCGGTAAAACTAGATAACGTCCATATGATACTAGATAACGTACATAAGATACTAGATAACGTCCATAAGATACTAGATAATGTGCATAAGATACTAGATAACGTCCATAAGATACTAGATAATGTCCATAAGATACTAGATAACGTCCATAAGATACTAGATAATGTCCATAAGATACTAGATAACGTACATAAGATACTAGATAACGTCCATAAGATACTAGATAACGTACATAAGATACTAGATAACGTCGATAAGGTACTGGATAACGTCCATAAGATACTAGATAACGTACATAAGATACTAGATAACGCACATAAGGTACTAGATAACGTACATAAGATGCTAGATAACGTCGATAAGGTACTGGATAACGTTCATAAGATACTAGATAACGTACATAAGATGCTAGATAACGCACATAAGATACTAGATAACGTACATAAGATACCAGATAACTTTGCTGAGGAAGTTGATGAGACAAGCTGATATCTAGGGAATATAGCCAACATACCTGAGAAAGTAGATCATATTGATGAGTGTATGATCACCTCGGCTATGTGTACCCAGCTGCCCGGCAAATGGTACGAGGTTCGAACCCTTGCTGTTTGAGGGTATTATGGCATTCCGTGTTCTTGAAAGTGTGCGCTCAAGCGAAGTATCGTCTCGTCGACGAACTTCCATATGGGTCCATCCTTTCCCTGCTCCTGTTCGTAACGCAACCTTTGAACCTACTGAACCCTAGGGTTAGAACCATTGGGGTTTAATAGAAATATAGACAGTATCTATTCGTTTAGGATCATCCCGTGACCCCTTTCTGAAAGGGGAATGGTCTGATGTTACACCCTAGACCCCCTTTCTCCAAGGTGTCCTACAGGTGACGCTACACTCAGTAGCAGGGACAGGATGGACGCCTTTGAAGCAAGAAGTTCTTTGACGAGACTGTTGGCCTCCTCCTCCTCCTCCTCCTCCTCCTCCTCCTCCTCCTCCTCTCCTCCTCCTCCTCCTCCTCCTCTTCTTCCTCCTCCTCCTCCCCCTCCTTCTCCTCCTCCTCCTCCTCCTCCTCCTCCTCCTCCTCCTCCTCCTCCTCCTCCTCCTCCTCCTCCTCCTCCGTCATCTGACGATGAACCAGACTCGAGAAAGGCGACTTTTGTCACCCGTGTCGTAACCTCAAGTGGTCCCATGTTTGTCCGTCTTTGTCCAGCGTTGACACAGATGTGCTCAGTAGAGGGCAAGTGAGGCACAGAAGGGAGATACCTGGCAAAGGAGAGAGATGTGAGGTACAGAAGGGAGATACCTGGCAAAGAAGAGAGATGTGAGGTACAGAAGGGAGATACCTGGCAAAGAAGAGAGATGTGAGGTACAGAAGGGAGATACCTGGCAAAGGAGAGAGATGTGTGGTACAAAAGGGAGATACCTGGCAAAGAAGAAAGATGTGAGGTACAGAAAGGAGATACCTGGCAAAGGAGGGAGATGTGAGGTACAGCGATGAGATAGCTGGCGAGTAAGAGAGGTGTGAGATATAGGGATGAGACAGAAGGCATAGACCACATATGTGGGGCATAGAGGAGAGGTTGAAGACAGAGGAGAGATAGAAGACAGAGAACATGAGGTATGAGGTACAGAGAAGAGAGAGATGGACAAGTAAAGGTATGTAAGGTACAGAGAAGAGAAAGATGGCAAAGAACATAGATATGAGCCACAGAGAAGAGATGGAAGTAAAAGAACAGAGGTGTGTGGTATAATGATGTGACTTAAGGCAAGACAGTATACAAAGAAAAGAGATGTAAGGCATAGAAAGAGGAGACGGGAGACAAAATATAGAGACGCAAATGAGATAAACAACGAGGTGGTCAAAACGTAAACAAAGAGGCGAAAAGAAATGGAAAGAATCGTTCCAAAAATAGGAAAAGAGAGAGAGAGAGAGAGAGAGAGAGAGAGAGAGAGAGAGAGAGAGAGAGAGAGAGAGAGAGAGAGAGAGAGAGAGAGAGAGAGATTAGCTTTATTAATCAGAGCAAACTGGAAATACCAATCTCTAAATATTTGTTTAATCATCCAGAGGGTCTCATTTATCAGGCCCTCTGCCCCACACCCGCCACGCCACACCTCTCCCTTCTCCCCTCTCCCTCGACCCCCCTTCCTCGAGCCCCCCCCCCAACAATACCCATCTCCCATCCCACCTCCCACCATCTCACACCCACCCACCATCTCACACCCACCCACCAATGACGCCACCGCCCTGCTATTACCCATCCCAACCCGCACTACTGCCACCACCTGCCGCCACCGTGGGCCACAGTTGGCCACCACAGTCCATGGCCACCAAGGCCCAGAGTTGGCCAACGTGAACTGCAATTGGCCATCACAGACCACATTTGGCCACCAGACGAACATAGTTGGCCATCGTAAGCCTCGGTTGGCCATCACAGGCCACAAGTGGCCATCAGAGAAACACAGTTGGCCAACATAGGCCTCAGTTGGCCATCACAGGCCACATTCGGTCATCAAAGGAACACCATTGGCCACCGTGGGTTACCTTTGGCCTTCAAGGGCTACAATTGGCCATTGTGAACCGTATTGGCCATCACAAGCCAATCATAGCTAATAGAGGAACACAGTTGGCCAAAGTGGGCCACAATTACCTATCATGGGCCACAGTTGGCCACCGTTCTGGGGCGATCATGACGTCAGTTGTTCACATGAATCACAACACTTCCATCTCTCCTGACATCATGATGTCATTCGTTGAGTAAAGGGTGGGGGGGGGAGGATCATGACGTCATACCTTTCTCGCTTTCATAACCCTGCAGGATGCTGGAATTCCTCCTCTCCTCCTGTATTATCACTCTCTGGGACAGAGGTAGCTATAGGGAGAATCTTCTTTCTGGAACTTAGATAATCTCTATCGCTGACGCTGCCCTGCTAAGCCGGGCGCTACCTCGCTGAGCCGGGCAACAACACCATATATCTAAAGAGATCAATTTAGTATGGGAATTTCACAGGGCAATATCAGCGTCGTTATATGAGCGTCACTCTGTCAGCGTCACTACATGAGCGTCACTCTGTCAGCGTCACTATATGAACGTCACTATGTCAGCGTCACTACACGAACGTCACTGTCAGCGTCACAATATGAGCGTCACTCTGTCAGCGTCACTACACGAACGTCACTCTGTCAGCGTCACAATATGAGCGTCACAATATGAGCGTCACTTTGTCAGCGTCACTGTGTCAGCCTCACTATCATCGCCAAACGTTTAAATTCATTACATAATCACAGCGACCATTCTTCTCCCTGATGGGGTTGCTGTGTCGTCATGGACCCGACCCTGGAATAAGCAACGGCCAGTTAAGCTGCTCTATCCCTCTTGAACACGACGGTGCGACCTTTTGGGGTATATAATGGCCCGGCCTTTAACTTGCCCCTTAAAGGGTCAGTCAAGTCAAAGGCCATGCCAATTTTACCCAAGGGTCGTACCATTGGGTGTTCAAGGTCGTCCCGTCGGCGTTCAAGGGTTGTGTCTTCGTGGTCAAGTCTCGTGCCATCGTGTTCAAGGGCCGTGCTTTCGTGCTTCAAGGGCCGTAAATTTGTGTTCAAGGGCCGTGCCTCGGTGTTGAAGGGCTTTGCCTTTGTGTAGGTAGCTTCGTGCTCCTGAGGTCAGGCCCAGACAGGACACAACATACTGTATATTATTGCAGCCGTCCATTCCTCCACTCTCAGCGGCATCGCTAGCCATCTTCGTCCTTACACCATACAGAGACCTCGATGAAAATGGTCTCCGAAAGACGTTGGTCCGCCGCTGAGGGCCGCAATCTCACAAACGATCGGTCAGTGGCACAAGCCAGGTAATGGCTTCACCATTCGATGTGGTTTGGGAAGGCGTGAGTCTCACTGAAAACCGTGAACCATCGTAAACAATCATTACTAATAGTGTTTCTTTGGCGCGTCACCTGGAAATAATTAATCGGGGTCTGGAAGACCGGATTTTAGCTCTTGTACCAATGGGTCGGAAGGGCTGTTAACTATCACTGTGCCGGGTCGACACTGGAGTGAAGGCAGTGGTATGCCAGGGACCAACCTCCACTTTGTTTTTATTTCCTAAACCACATGTTGATGTCTTCAATAAACCATGAGGTATGTCCAGGATTCCAAAAGCGTCCTATACTCTTGTTCTTCGGCAGCCAAGCCATCGTTCCCAGAGAGCATTCCTGGGTATTACGCAATGACCCTCGGTAGATGCCTTCAGGAAATTAGAGGCTTTTGCTCGCGATGTGATTTCTCAATCATTCTGCTGTCTACTAAAAGATATTTCCTCAGGAGATTATATGATGAGGACAGGGGACCATTTGGTCATGATGGTGGTCCTTCGGCGAGGTAAAGACCGCTTTCAAACCCTCCACTTCGCACCTCGAGGTAGAGACGTCGGCAGGCGTCTCCATCTAAGGCTAAGTTCATCATCACGTAGATCTTAATGACCAGTGACTTTCCCTGTTTGGCTTGGCGACCCAGCTTCGTTCTTGATGGCTAGCTAGGGTGTTGGTGGTGGTGAACACCTGCAGTGCTCTGAACACCCGTGGTGTTGGGGGGTTATGTGGTGAACACCTGCATTGTCCTGAACACCTGTGGTGTTAGGGGGTTATGTGGTGAACACCTGCAGTGCTCTGAACACCCGTGGTGTAGGGGTTATGTGGTGAACACCTGCATTGCCCTGAACACCTGTGGTGTTAGGGGGTTATGTGGTGAACATCTGTAGTGCTCTGAACACCTGTGGTGTCAGGGGGTTATGTGGTGAACATCTGCAGGGTTCTGAACACCTGTGGTGTAGGGGGTTATGTGGTGAACACCTACAGTGCTCTGAACACCTGTGGTGTTGGGGGGTTATGTGGTGAACATCTGCAGTGCTCTGAACACCTGTGGTGTTGGGGTTATGTGGTGAACACCTGCAGTGCTCTGAACACCTGTGGTGTTGGGGGGTTATGTGGTAAACACCTGCAGTGCTCTGAACACCTGTGGTGTTGGGGGGTTATGTGGTGAACATCTGCAGTGCTCTGAACACCTGTGGTGTTTGGGGGGTTATGTGGTGAACATCTGCAGTGCTCTGAACACCTGTGGTGTTTGGGGGGTTATGTGGTGAACATCTGCAGTGCTCTGAACACCTGTGGTGTTGGTGATCACCATAAGTTACGGTGACCAACTGGAGGGATAGTGGCCACCTGGCAGGACCTACTGGCTAATACCAGTGATATGAAGATGATGATGGTGATGTAGATAGTGAAGATGATGATGATGAGAATGATGAATATGGTACAGTTGTTGGTGATGCTCAAGATGATGATGATATAACGGTGCTAATGGTGGTAAAGATGAAAGTGATTAGGAAGATGGTGATAGAAGTGATAACAATAAAACTAGTATTGTTAATGATCATTCAGTTATATATATAGCGTTAAGAACAGAGGACTGGGCCTTTGATGGAATATCCTCACCTGGCCCCCTTCTCTGTTCCTTTCTTTTGGAAAATTAAAAAAAAAACGAGAGGGGAGGATTTCCAGCCTCCCGCTCCCTCCCCTTTTAGTTGCCTTCTACGACACGCAGGGAATACGTGGGAAGTATTCCTTCTCCCCTATCCCCACACATGAGGGGAGAGGGGGTTGCTATTCCATGTGTGGCGAGGTGGCGATGGGAATAAATAAAGGCAGACAGTATGAATTATGTACATTTGTATATATGTATATGTCTGTGTGTGTATATATATGTGTACATTGAGATGTATAGGTATGTATATTTGCGTGTGTGGACGTGTATGTATATACATGTGTATGTAGGTGGGTTGGGCCATTCTTTCGTCTGTTTCTTTGCGCTACCTCGCTAACGCGGGAGACAGCGACAAAGCAAAATGATAATGATAATAATAATAATATATATATATATATATATATATATATATATATATATATATATATATATATATATATATATATATATATATATATATGCAAGTGGGGCGCATCAAACTGACACGTATAGTATACAAGTACAAAGATATATTTCTGAAGTTAGATATATAGATCTATCTTTACCCTTTCAACTCTACATTATCATTATAATTTGCTATTTCAGGTTCAGCTAATCATAAACCATCTCATTTAATCTTTGAGCAAACAATAGTGGTAATTGATAGTGCTTATCTTTGGCGCTGCAAATTTTACAGCCCAAGACAGCTTGCAAATGGATTGGGGAAATCCATTTTTTTGTTACTTTGTTTTAACAAGGATTACATCAGAGTTTATTTTCATCTTAAGGTTTATTGACTATTTCAAGATCCTTAGATTATGATGTATACGGTACGTGAATTATTTCTACTGGGCAAGTTCTTAACTCTCCCATCGCAAAGGGTATAATGGTGACCACTTGGTGTATGTTGCCTTCCTAAGAATGATGACTCCTCGACGGTGTTGATGACCTTGAGAGTTAATGAGCACTTCACGGGGGTTTGGTGATGACTTTGAGTATTGATGACCACTTTACGGGGGCTGGAACTGACCTGGAGTGCTAATAACCATCTTACGGGGATGTGATGAATTTTAGTGTTGATGACCACTTTACGGGGTTGGTAAATGCCCTGAGTGTTGATGACCGCTTTACGGGGTTGGTAAATGCCCTGAGTGTTGATGACCACTTTACGGGGTTGGTGCTGACGGGTGCTGACGACCACCTAAAGGCTAGTGAACGCCAAGGGCAGCACCACTGACACTCTTAGTGTTGACAGCTGGCCAGGTAGACGACATCAAGGTCAGCTAGGTATGGTCTGCGCTCCGGATACCGTGTCCATAATTTCGTCTGTTTGAAGAAAAAAAAGGAAAAAAGTCAGTGCCTTTCGATCGTCTTGGTACAGCCATTGCGTAAGGTAGGAGAGTCCCAGAAGGCATGGTTGCCATCATGCACTGGGGAATAACATCTTGCTGGCACGACAAGCTTGGTAGACTTTGTAAAATACTGCTTTTGAAGTCCAAAAAAGGTGCCATATGGACACAGAAATAACACCTCAAGCATCTAAGGCCCAAGACTCTTCAAGTCCTTGCTGGCTACCATCAGGAACAGATGGGATGCACAGCAGAAGCGATTTAGAATGCGCTAGATAAGTACCCACAAGGTGTACCAGACCAGCTAGGCTGCAGAGGGCTATGTGGACCAGCGGCCTGCAGTGTCTAACTGCTTGGTGGACCACCGAACCAACCAGACAACCTGGGACCAATCCAGGCTATGGAGGTCGAAAATCTCCAAGGTCTTCACCAGGTATTCAGCTCTTCTAACTATCGCCCCATCGTTTTCATCTCTGCTGTCATCCTGATTTTTGAAACACCCCTTAATTCTATATCTTTTTTTTTTTTAACAAGCACTTCGAATCTTATTCTTTTCTTTCACTGTACAAAGTCTGTTGGTGATACCACCTGTGCACTTCGTCTCGTGCCCCGTAAAGTGGTCATCTTCTGTCGCGGTTCTCGACATCTCTTAAGCAGTTGACAGGGTTTGGCCTAAGTCTCTTCCTTCTAAATTCCTTCTCTTAGCTCCTCCCTCTCTACATATTGTCTGATGCATATGCTTCCTCTCCAAACATGTCATCGCACTGGTAGTTGATGGTGTGGCTTGTTGTTCTTATCCTCTTAAAGGTGGCGTCCCTCGGGGCTCTGTCTTGTCGCTTTAACTCTTTCGTCTCTCCAGGAATCTAACTCCACTCACTCTTACACTAACAGTGGACTCACCTTCCTAATACCTCCTCACTCCGATATTCGTTCTTTTTCTCGCGCTGAACATATTTTCAATATAAGTTCAGATTTCTGTAGCATCTCCAAATAGGGAAGCAGCAACCTGATTATTAGCATAAATCAAGCAGTTTCTACCTAAATTTCTGTTAAAATCTCATTCGTTTTCTTCTGTCAATTCTCGAAACTCAACTATTCAACACAACAGCATTAATATCACCGCAATATATGATTTCCTAAAAGTGGGATATGTTTTTTCCATTTTGCATTTTTTTTTCTTTGAGCTGCGATTCTGTATCTAGAGGGATCTCACACCAGTATATGAAGTACTGCTTCCTTCACCTCTCTCTTACCCAGAAAGGAATCAAAAGCTATCTAACATTCACCATCCTGCTATAAACGTTTTCCAGTTATACCTTTTCGTCAGCTGTGATATTGTTTCGCTGTCTCTGTTCTACACGTTCTATTTTCGAACACTTCCCTCACGAGCTGTCTGTTTGTGTCCCCAGACCCTTGAGACCTGAATTTGTGGATATGAGCCACACGATGATTGGCCGTTATGATACCTCTTTCTATCCTCGTACAGCTGAGCTGTGAAGATTCACTTCCTTCTTTTGTCTGTCCCCCTCTCCTTTGTCCTTTTCACTTTCAAACACCTTAGGAATTCAGATCGAATCCCCATTGTATTTTCTCTTTTTTTAATCAAACTCATTACTTCACCTTTTCATACAGTATGACTTCAATTGGATCATATTTTTGCCTGTGTCATGCCGGCTGCTGTGAGAATAAAGAATAGTGATTCATAAAACAGTTTCTGGATGTGTTGACGTGAGGTGTAGGGAGTGCGGGAGTCAGCATGAACTATGGCTGAGGCCTTGCCTTCGTCAGTGACGTGGCTTTACCTTCGTCAGTGATCTTCATCAGATTACAGATCCTATATATACTCTTTAATTCTCTCCTATGTTTCAACACTTTCCCATGTCCCATCCCTACACCATCCTGTCTTAGCCACCCTATCAGATAAAGAAAAGGGGATACTTGTCTTGTTTACTCATCTCCAGGGCTATGATGGGCCGGGGTTAGGGACTCGATAACCACTTACGATTATAAGAAACATTCCCAGATGAGTCTGTGTTGGGTCAGGGCGAACGATAGAACTCTCAGGGTTCGTTCCTTGGGTGGGTCTGTGTTGGGTCAGGGCGAACAAGAGGCTCTTAGGGTTCGTCTCTACTTGAGTCTGTGATGGATCAGTCTCTCAGTGAGTTACGATCCATTGCCATTACTCCAATCCCCAGGTTACCTTGTGAAAGTTTTGTATTTGATTGAGCTTCCACAGACACGGTGAGGTCCACAGGTACCCAACAGTTTGGTAATAGGAAGACCTACTCTGTCACCCTTTACCTCGTCAGCCACCTAGAGTTTGTCGCATCCTTGAGTGAGGCCAAGGCCTACTGTGGTTCTCACCTTCGTTGACTTCACCAAAGCTATCAACATGGTTAGCCAAAACACAGTCGTCAGTGTAGTCATCATCAACCTTGGGTCTGCGGAGAAGTCTCATTCCATGGCTTACAGACTTCTTCAGACAGCGTCGTCAGGCTGTACGCTTCAGGAAGGGCGCCATCTTCACCTTACAGTCCCTTATGTGTAGCGTCTTAAAATTTTAAGGTGCGAACATAGGCCCTTATGCGCCGTATGAATGATACTCTGAAGATTGGACCTCCTCGATGGAAGGACGTCACCGACGCTTCTGTTGGTGTCAGTGCTGACAGCGCACCTCTTGACTACACCGTCCAAACCATCCCTCACAGCCTCCAGAGACGGACCACGGACAGTCGCGTCAACATCCATCAAAGGCCATCAACATCGCTCCACCCATGCCCCACCCTCCCGTCCCCGGGTTCCTCACTCCATCAAGCTTCTCGGTGTCACTTCGGGTGACAAATCAAGCTGGAAAGAACACGTCAATACCATCATCAGATCTTCCAGCCACTGCCTGTGCATCATTCGTCAACTCAAGTCTGGACTTCTTGGACTTGGAACGCAAGAACGTCAGTATCATTCCAGTCTTACCTGAGTCGCCTGTGGCTCGCCCAGCTTGGTATTCCACCTTCCCCGCCACACGACAGGGAATACTGGCAGACACGTTCACACACACATATCCTCGATCCCCGGCACACCACCACTTACCAAGAGGTGGTCAACACACTGCTTCTCCCATCTCCTTTCATTCATCACCTGAACCTCACCCAACCTTTCGGGAAGAACCCATTGCACCATCTTCGCCACCGTCATCTCCTCCCACCAGAGAGATCCCTCGTCCCCGAGTTGCAGTTTGGCACCCAAACCACGTCGAGACCAACCAAGATCGAACAGATCACTGTCAGTCAGGACAGCCTTGCCCTAGTAGCCATTATGATCATCAAATGACCTTCATGTACGTGTTTATGTAAATACTATGATTAATACAACCCTTTATCAGTACAACCCTTATTAATTCACCCCAGTTGCTGATGTATTTTTTCTATATCAATATCCGTCTCTCTACGCTTAATGTAATAAAGATTCATGATTATCATTACTGTTATTAACATTATTATCATTAGTATTATTATTATCATTATTGTTATATCATCATTATCATTAGTATTATCATTATCATTATCAGCATTATGATCATTAATATCATTATTATGATTATTATTATTATTATTATTATTATTATTATTATTATTATTATTATTTTCTTTTTCTTTTTTCTTTCAAACTATTCGCCATTTCCCGCATTAGCGAGGTAGCGTTAAGAACAGAGGACTGGGCCTTTGAGGGAATACCCTCACCTGGCCCAATTCTCTGTTCCTTCTTTTGGAAAATTGAAAAAAAAAAAAAAAAAAAACCGAGAGGGGAGGATTTCCAGCCCCCCGCTCCCTCCCCTTTTAGTCGCCTTCTACGACACGCAGGGAATACGTGGGAAGTATTCTTAATCCCCTATCCCCAGGGATATTATTATTATTGTTATTATTATTATTATTATTAATCATAATAATAATAATGATTATGATTATCATTATTATTATTATTATTATTATTATTATTATTATTATTATTATTATCATTATTTATCCCTGGGGATAGGGGAGAAAGAATACTTCCCACGTATTCCCTGCGTGTCGTAGAAGGCGACCAAAAGGGGAGGGAGCGGGTGGCTGGAAATCCTCCCCTCTCGTTTTTTTTTTTTTTTTTTTTTTTTCCAAAAGAAGGAACAGAGAAGGGGGCCAGGTGAGGATGTTCCCTTAAAGGCCCAGTCCTCTGTTCTTAACGCTACCTCGCTAACGCGGGAAATGGCGAATAGTTTGAAAGAAAAAGAAAGAATTATTATTATTATTATTATCATTAGTATTAGTATTAGTATCATTATTGATATTATCATCGTCATCCTTATCATTACCATAATTATTATTATCATTATTATCATTATTAATTATCATTACTATCATTATATCAATATTGATATTATTATGATTATTATTATTCGTATTATCATTACACATGGCTTTATGCACGCATTGTATTCTTCCGTCTGCAACGCTATATAAGTTCGTCGTAACTGTGCTCAGCTATACGTTCGTCTCAGCTGTACATGCAAACTGTTTTCGTAAGGACTTTGCATTACTTCAGCTGCACAAGGCATGGTAAGGTGTCTCGAAAATTGCTGCTTTTAGGGTGGAGTGGGGGTTGAATTAGAACTCCAGCTGCAGGAAATGCTCCTTCTGAAAGGGGGAGGGGGTGTTCCTGAGGTGCAGAACAGGAACATTATTAGGATGGCAGGAACAGCAAAGCAGAACACAAGTACAGCAGCAGATACAGAACAACAGCAGCAGAGACGAAGACTGCAACTGTAAACCTGACCCGGAATTAGCCGTACGAGAGCAGCAACAGCAGAGGTGGACTGAGAGCTCACACAACAGCAGCAGCAGCAGTTGTGGGAGGGAGAATATCAGCAGAAGAAGTGGTGCAGCAAGAGAACAGCAACAGCAGCAGCAGCAGCTGCTGCATCAAGCGTGAAGCACGAGCGAACATCTGGGGCAGGAGCAACAACCAATAACAGCTGAAGCAGTTTGACGGTACCAGAAACAGTGGGAAACAGGAGCAGCAGCAGCAGCAATGGAAACAAGAACAGCTGGTTCATCACAACAAGAGGTGGCACAGCGTCTTCTACGTTAGGGAAAGAGAAGCAGCAGGAGCAGCAGCTGTCTTGAAAAAGTAGATGTACAACAGAAGCTGTGTGTCCAGAGTACGCAGCAGGATTAGCAGTGGGGCAGTAGAAGCAGTGAGGTCAGTGCAGGCAGCAGGAGCAGCAGTGGGACCAGGGCAGGCAGCAAGAGCTGAAGTGGGGCAGTAGAAGTAGTGGGGCCAAGGCAGGCAGCAAGAGCAGCAATGGGGCAGTAGAAGCAGTGAGGCGAGGGCAGACAGCAGGAGGAGTGGGGCAGCAGAGCAGCGATAGGTTCAGTACACCACAGTGTGTCGGGGCGAGCGAGGGGCGGCCGGCCGGGTGGTGCTGCATTATGACCATTACTCACTATGTACGAACCGCCGCCGCTGCCTCCCCACGTAACGTCCTCACGACGCCCCACACTCACCCACCACGCACCTTCCTCTCCACAACTCTCCTCCCCTACCAACTCTTACCACACCGCCGTCGTAAAGCCCTTCCCTGGTCCTCTCACTCTGGCTTCTGGAGAGTGAGAGACTTAGTTCAAATATATCGACGGTGAAGATGATTTTCCCTAACGCGTTATCATCTTCGGACACGAAATATAGTCGCTGATTTGATCCTTGCTTTGACCTTGAGGTCTGAACATGGCCGCCTTGACTCCCATGTTGCTGCCTCAGAACTAATACCTCCGCTAAAGCTGACCTCTTCAAAATACTGTTATATAACCAAGAATCTAAAAGGAAAAAAAAAAAGTGATACAGAGTAAGATAAACAGGGCAGTGAACCGAACACATGACTTTCTCATTCCTTCAAGACGAACTTGATATTGAGAGAACGATGATGATAAAAGGGCGTGTTGGCATCTGGGGGGTTGCAAGGTGTGACAGCTACAAGCTTCGAGAGTGTTGCTTGTTTTTATCTTCTGCAATCTGGCGCACAGGCGCAGTGTTACCTGTGACTCACGGAAATCAAATCCCTGGTCATCAGCCTGTGTGTGTCTTCACCACCACCCGGACCTCTCACAATCACATACGATTTAAAAGATAATAAAGATCCTGCACAGTCGAGAGATTGATGATCTTTTAAATATAATCGCTCGAGTGAAGGAGGACCCATATGACAGACAGGATTTCTTGGGTTGTGTGAGTGACTGGTTGTAGTGAGGGGACAGGGCACAGTGGGTCGTGGTCCACCAGCCTGACGGAACAGCAGCAGTTACAGCAGTAGACAGGTCTCGTCCCTCCCTCCCTCCCCAAGCCTGGAACACAGACGCCGGCCTGTAGCAAGGCTATTCCCCCGCCACCCACCTCACTGTTCCCAGAGCCTCATGCCACCCGCACTTCCCTGCTGTTCGCTGCAACACAGACACCTGCGATTCTAGTCGCCTGGGAAATGACGACTGTCTGAACACTTAGGTAGACTCGAATCAGTCAGACATGAGGAATCGAATACCTTAGTGGAGTAGGACTGGCTATCCTGGGTGGGTAGTATTGTGGCCATCGTAGGCATCTGTGCTCTGTGAACATCTCCATCTTCACATGTAATGAGAGATGATGGAGGATGAAGGGTAAGGTCCAGTTGGCCACGACAGAGAGGCTGCCCAACAGCCTCGCCTTAACATCCCGCAGTCGCTCTTTCATAACCTTACTCTCGTCTTCGCCATAAAGTCCATGTGAACCCGGACCTGTTTATTATGTGTTACTAAATCATTTTTGGTGTGTGTGTGTGTGTGTGTGTGTGTGTGAGTAAGGTGCCTGACGACCCCCCTCTCGGTGTCGCACTAACTCCCTGTATTCCTCTGCTGCAGGGGACCCACGGCTGGACAAGTCCCCCTTGCTGGCCAACGGCTACCACGCGCCGCCTCACTTCAACCCCCTGCAGTACATGGCCCACCACATGGCCGGTCTAGGGTACCCCCCGCTGCTGCCGGGCGGTCTTCCTGGGGGCATCCCTGCAGGAGGCCCCGTAGGGCCACACCCAATGTCCCCCAATGACCCCTCGCCCCTCAAGCACCCACAGATTACACCTGAGTCTTTGGCCAGGTATGTACGGTAGGTCACATGCCTTTTGTATCTGCTGGGGACTGACCTCGCTAATGGTAATCTAGGGTAAGACTAAGCATCATATCTATCTATCTAACTATGCATCATATCTTTCTATTTAACTATGCATCATATCTATATCTATCAGTGCATCATATCTGTCTATCTATGCATCATATCTGTCTCTTTATCAACGCATCATACCAATCTCCCTATCTATGCATCACCATCTGTCTATCTATGCATCACCGTCTGTCTATCTACATCATGTCTGTCTCTCTACCTATGCATCATATCTATTCCCTCTATCTACCTTTATCAAAATGCCTAAACATGTGAACCAGTCAATTGATTTCCATCCGACAGTAACCAGGTATATAAATTTCTCTCTTTGTGTTCACGTCATGATCTAATTATGCTTACGGCTAATTGGGGTACTATTTATATTTCTTTCTCTTGTAAGATACAGTAGGATGAGAATGTTAGACGTAAAGTTACCAATTGATTATGAGCTTTTCTCGATCTCTGTAACGTAATGTCTTCAAGCCATACAGAGGACCACTGTCATGTATTCCAACCATACAGAGGACCACTGTCATGTATTCCAGCCATACAGAGGACCACTGTCATGTATTCCAGCCATACAGAGGACCACTGTCATGTATTCCAGCCATACAGTGGACCACTGTCATGTATTCCAGCCATACAGTGGACCACTGTCATGTATTCCAGCCATACAGAGGACCACTGTCATGTCTACCAGCCATACAGAGGACCACTGTCATGTCTACCAGCCATACAGAGGACCACTGTCATGTATTCCAGCCATGCACAAGTTTTGACCTTGCAACAGGAATAATGCCTTCCTTCCTGTGGTCCAGAATGCACGAGGAGCGTGTGGACAGAGAGCGACAACTGGCGCTGGACCAGCGGCAGGGGCTGACCCCGACCAGTATGGGTGGTCCCCAGCTCCTGCCCCCGACCTCAACCCATGACGACCACCAGCCGCCCACCTCGCCCGTCCTGAACCTCTCCAAGGGCGCCGTGTCTGAGGACGCGCAGGAAGATCGGGAGGAGGAACGAGACCACGACCTGGCCAGTCATGACTCCGGCAGGGACCCGCACGATGATGAACGGCGCCACATCCCACATGACGACGACCGCCTCTCCGACATGGACGACGACGAGGATAAAGATGAATGTAAGTCGTCTCATATTTTCCCCCTCCTCCCCAAGCAACATCATAAAAAACTGACTGTCACTATCCTAGGATTAAAGATTTGAATGTCGTGTGAAAAAAGATAATGAATTTCTCTCTTTACGTGTCTGCAGCTATGGATATCGGAGATGCGTGGGCACGGGCCACCAGTACTTTAGGGCAGACACAGCTGACACCGCCGCCGGCACCTCCTGGGGCATTAGCTGGCATGGGTGCCAACGCCCCACTCTCCTCCACAGAGGTTCTACTCAGGAATATCCTTGGCCTCCTGCGGGTGGCTGAGGAGAACGCTCGACATCACGAAAGGCAAACACAGTGTGAGAAAGGTGCGTACCAGTGTGTCGTGTGTGATTCGAATGATGTATATACTTAGATGTATATATAATATATATATATATATATATATATATAAATCCTTGCCTACAGTGCCATTTGCAGCGGATCCAATGCTCGGCTCATTCCCCACGTATCCGTCACTTAGAAATCTTTCAGATGGTTATCCCACCTCGACTTTGCACACTTGAGTTAACCCCTCAAAGGAGACAAACTCACTCGCACTTCCACCTGTTTGTCCAAACAAAAATAATGTTTATATTTTTTTTATATGAATTGATTTTTCATGGTTTAATTTTTGATATCTCTTGCCAGCCGAACTGAAAATGGAAGTCCTTCGGGAACGCGAGCTGCGGGAAACCTTGGAAAAACAACTGCAGGAGGAACAGAAGAACCGGATCCTGATGCAGAAGCGCTGCGCCAAGCTGAAAAAACTGCGGCGTCGCCTGCAGGAGCGTCTCGACGTCGAGATGAAGCGAAGAAGTCGCTACGAGGACCACATTCGCTCCAACTCTCCCGACGCCCTGGGCGATATCAACGGTAAGTCTGGCCATTAAGAGGTGTCTCCTGAAGTCTCTTTTACCTGTACTGGAACAAAGTGTGATGCTACAGAGACACTGGAATACACCAGGACGTGTGTAATGTTCACGCGTTCATCAGTCTTACCAATTTCGCCACTGCGCGTACCCGTGCCCAGGCTACGCTCTGTGATACGCTGTTTGATGCGCACTCTGCCAGGCTACGCTGTCTGATATGCTGTTTGATACCCGGATGCGCAGTGGTGAAATTGTTTAGATAGCTGAATAGGATACATATAGAATACCTCTTGGCATGTAAGGTCTTATATATTTCACCTCTTCCTCCTCCAGACACAATAAGGAAGGAGATGGAAGCGATCGCAGCCGAATTACAGCACGAGGACCTGAAACAGGCGCAGCAGAAGGAGGAACGGGAGGCGGTCGACAGACTGCTGGCGTCCCCGGCCCTCGCCAACCACCCTGCCATCACCGCCGCCACCGCTGCCAACACAGCGTGGCGGTAGAGGGACGGCTTCCCCTGACAACCCCCATCACTCACAGCATTAGGACGTGCGTGTCGTACAAGTGTATACGACGGGAGTCATCATATGAAGACAACATTTTGCTAAAAGCACAGCCAACACTCGAGTAGTACCTCGAAAAGGTGTTTCCTCGGCACATACACCAGCAAGGTCATGGCGGGTAGTGTAGAGAGGCAAGCAGTTCCCGAGACATGCGCCTCGGAGAAGAAGTTGAAAAGGAAATCATTTACACAGTTGGTCTAAAAAAAAATGGAAGAACGTCATGTGCGAACTTTGATCTTAAACAGTCCGGAGACATGAAGGCTGCAGGGGGAGGGTGTGTGTGTGTGGTGTACTCAGCAATGACGCGGGAGTGTTGACCGCGATGCCCCATGGTCCCGACATCCTCAGCAAACTGAAGCTGGCACCAGGTAAATGTCCACCGTCAGACGTCTCCCGCCAAAGTTGGTTCTTGATGTGTTGATGGAGCAACCAGCGTTGTCGTGTTTTCCCCTCTGTGGCAATTGATACTTAACTATGTACATAGATTTTACTGTAGGCAAGTAGGAGGACATCATTATTTCCTGTATCCATAAGCTAAGAGTGAGGGTATGACCTCAGTGATTGTATGGGTGCCAAGATGTGTGCAAGACCTGTACATGAACGGCGGTGGCCGTGCCACCTTCGCGATGCCAATGCTCGTGCAGACGACTCATGGCTCACTCATCAGTAAGGAGACGATGAGTGTGAGTTGACTCATGGCTCACTCATCACTGAGGAGACGATGAGTGTGAGTGAAACCAGAGAGCCAGTGTGGTTCAGTGTGACCAGCATAGATGGGTGGCCATCTGTCAGCATCTCCTTCATACGTAACTCGACGCCAGTTAACTTCCTCCATGAGGACCTCCGTCAGTAGGGCAACACCTCCATACGTAACTTAGTATCACCTCACCTCCTGGAGGAGCCGCCGGCCGTGGCACCTCCGCCATAAGGCCAGCGGTGCTGGTATAAGTCTTAAGTTGAACCCCGGCAGCGGGCACACCTCTCCTGCGACAGGTGGAAAAAAAAAAAAAAAATCAGCGACGAGGTTAGGTGGCTTGAGCGGACGACCATCCAAGGGGCGTTGCCTTACCCTGCAGCATCAGGGGGCGTCCCGCAGCCCGTGTCTTGAGCTTTGCCCCACACGAAGCCTGTGGTATGCCGCCCGTGCTGTGAGCTGTGCCCGCAACAAGGCTGGTCAGCAAAAGGACCAGACCTGCCCAGGGGATTCAAAACATTACAAAACACGACCCTTTTTTTGTACTATTTAAAATATTTATTATACATTTTCATCGTAGTCACAGCTACTAGGCATATGAAGTGCCGGGGAGAATATTACCGTAGTATATATAAGTCTGGTGTGTTCGTCAGTAAGGACTGAATCCTTTATATTTATGACAGACGTAGAGTCAGATCTCCTTCAGGAAAGATGAGACAACTTGACTGTCACTCTCGTCCTCTATCCTCTCTATCTGTGTCAGTTTACCTGTGTGTGTGTGTGTGTGTGTGTGTGTATGTGTGTGTGTCTGTGTCTGTGTAATGTGTGTGTGTCTGTGTGTAATGTGTCTGTGTGTGTGTGTCTGTGTGTGTGTGTCTCCAGGTTCATACCATCTGTATACCAGTCATCGGTGCGAGGCGACGGATCGAGGGACTTCAGTGATCCTGTATCGGCTGGAGGCAATGAGTTTACTACGTGCTAGGTTTACATGCCAACTAACATATCACATAATCTTCACGGATGTTCTTACAGCACCGGATGCCTAGAGAGTTGAAAAGAAGATGAAGAAGAAAAAAGAAAAAGTTTCTGGTTTGCATCCCGTTTAAAGAGAGAAAACAAATTTTTTTTCCTACCTTCTTTTGTTTTCGTATTTTGGTCGAGTTTCGCAAATTCGTCGCAGGTCCATCGTAAATATTTGACCTGTAGATCTGCCATGCTGCGCCATAGTAGATTCTACAGGCAATGCCATAAATCATAGCTATATATATATATATATATATATATATATATATATATATATATATATATATATATATATATATATATATATAAATATATATATATATATTCTAGGCATTTGTAAGATTTGTAAATACAAGATATACGTAAGGGCATTAATCCGATATTAGTTTCGTAGACCATTACAGTAGTGTATAAGAGAAGTGTCTGGACATCTGGCGTGGCCCCATAACCAAGTGCCATTGACGACATGCTTCACTAGAACCCACGGCAGTACCTTATGTAGAAGTAGGACGTTGGTAGTTAGCGCTGCTGCTGCGCACTCACTGGGGCCAAACAAGCTGTCCTCTCCCCGTTACCCACCTACCTACCATCAATCCCCCATTCCCTAACCCCCCCTTTTCCCCCCCATACCTCCCGGCTTCGAATAGAGAAGCAGCGAAAGGCGACGCAGAGCGGAGGAACCCACAGGTGAACCTATGAGGCCAGATGTGTCATAGCAAAGACGAAGACCAATCGAGACGACTGGTAGTGGACGCGCCCTTCGGAAAAGCAGGCCGTCGCTGGCGACTTGCATGAACCATGTCGGACGAACGTAAGCACTATCTCCCTCGGAGAAGTGGTCGTCAACAGGGATGGTCGCCAGGGGGGGGCGGACCTCTGAGAGTGTTGTTCGCCAGGATGAGGTCGCCTCCGACCACCCAGACCAAACAATACAAATGCTGCATTGGTATGTCATGCCTTGTGCTGTGTCTGTAACAAAAGTAACATTGTTGTACCCGTAATAAAATTGAGTGTTTCTCTAATTTTTATGTTGTTTCGCTAAATAAAGCAATAACTTGCACCACGTCTTTCATTATGCTCTGCAATGTTTTGGTGAAAACCGAGGCTCTGGTGTCAATGATGCTGTGGCACTACTCATCCTGTGGTACCACTGTTGCTGTGGTATCGTTGTTGCTGTGGTACCACCAATGTGTGATACTTATGATGCTGTGGTACTACTGCTATGAGTGGGTCTTAACCCCCATACTTTGTCTAATATCATTACAAAAAAGCTATCATCCATATTTCTTATCTAACACACGTCTTTATCCAATGTCTATCCATTCATCGACCCACGAGAGGTGTGTGTGTGTGTGTAGATATATACGTACGTGATAAAGAAAAGAAAGCTAAAATCAGAAGCATTTCGCCTTCGCCGTTATGAAAAGCAGCCTCTTCTGAGGATCTCATGATTATGCATATGTTAGAACATTAAACAATTCATATATTTTTCAGACTAAAGAAAAAGAGAAAAAAAAGTCTTTCGAAATTAGTCCAAAGTATGTGTCAAACATAATGTAAGTTTCTTGAAAACTTTGATTCCTTAAAGGGAGAGGGGGTGAGGGGGAGGAATGATAAACATCTTTTTTCAATGTCACTCATTTTAGAAATGGTAAATAAAGATACTACATGTTATGGTAACGATTCATCTAAGGGCAAGGAGGATTTTAACCCTGTCCTTCCACGTGAAAAGCCGGTGAGTTACCCACACACTCACACACACACACACTGCTGGCATAAACATCTCACGTAAATTTCTCCCTCACTGAGAATGCTAACCTAATCTACATTACAATAATGCTTGCGTATAATGCCCTCAGAGATGCTACACACCAGGATTCACTGACCCCTTACATGTGAATATATATATATATATATATATATATATATATATATATATATATATATATATATATATATATATATATATATATATAGATAGATAGATAGATAGATAGATAGACAGATAGATGGACAGATAGATAGATATGCAGGTATTCCACATGAGAATTTTCTTATCTGCACATACTAGACCACATGCTTTACTGTGACATTTTGCACTACATATATATATATATATATATATATATATATATATATATATATATATATATATATATATATATATATATATATATATATATATAATCAAGTAAGACAAGTCCTGAGGTAGCTTAAGCTTATTTTCCGGGACATGATAATTGTACGACGCGTATTTGCATATCGGACACAACCATCAGGAAAAGAATTCAGAGCGACTGTGGCATGAGGAGGAGGAGTAGCGTTTTATTATGCACGATCCAGATTGCAGGACTGACCGCAGATGGCGTTGTCGTCTCCACTGTGGCTGATGGCGCAGACATGATGATTCCAAAAGATCGACCGCTCGCGTTCGGGTCTTTCTGATGAGATGGATTGAAAGACTTTCCGTCGAGGTCTTAGAGAAGCTCTTTAAGAAAAGCAGCCAGCTCCTCCGAGGTCATTTAAGAGGCCTTTGGCTAGCAAGATGATGATGTCACACACACACACACACACACACACACACACACACACACACACACACACACACTCTACTTGCATGAGCAAGTTGTAATATATTACTGTGGACATAAGTTTTCGCTTCTTTGTATAAACAAGATAATTTGGTCCACCTTCCAGTGGCTTCACACGCTCACATATGCGAATACATGCATGCTTACGCACATACACATATGTATTACACAGAAATAGGTTTACTCAAGGACACCCACACGCACACAAGTTGGTGGGTCATGAGTGTAAAAGCCTCCACCCCCCTATACTGTGCAAATAGGTCATTACAAATGGGTAATTACCCCAGAAAACATACAAACTCCAAGCAAACGCATTTATAACTGATAGATTTAGGTGAAGTCCAATTGCAAAGGAGAGGATAAAACTTTCGAGAGAGAGAGAGAGAGAGAGAGAGAGATGAGAGAACTGGAGCAAGGACAAGAAATACATGAACTGTGGGTAGAAATGAATCGATCAACGAAATCCCTGGGAAGGTTTAAGAAATAAGATCGAAGCCAATCTGTTCCCCACTGGAACCACATGAAGATGATTCTACAGTGGAATGGGGTCAGGGTGGAACGAGATCAGCTGGAACGCTTCAGAGATGTGTAAGCCATACGCCGGGGTGTTGTGGTACAGCTGGCCCGAAGGAGCAACAACATGACGAGGCTCAGATAACGAGGAAGATGTGGTGTGGGGAATGATTCAATAACATGAGTGTACAAGAGTAAGCCAGATTGCCAGCGTTAATAATGACTGTATGAGGAAGATTGTGCAGTGAGACAGACAGCTAGATAGACAAATAGATACTTAAAGAGTTAGATAGATTTATATGTATATATATATATATATATATATATATATATAATATCATATTTATTATACTTTGTCGCTGTCTCCCGCTTTAGCGAGGTAGCGCAAGGAAACAGACGAAAGAATGGCAGAACCCACCCACATACACATGTATATACATACACGTCCACACAGGCACATATACATACCTATACATCTCAACGTATACATATATATATACACACACAGACATATACATATATACACATGCACACAATTCACACTGTCTGCCTTTATTCATTCCCATCGCCACCTCGCCACACATGGAATAACATCCCCCTCCCCCCAAATGTGCGCGAGGTAGCGCAAGGAAAAGACAACAATGGCAACATTCGTTCACACTCAGTCTCTAGCTGTCATGTATAATGCACCAAAACCACAGCTCCCTTTTCACATCCAGGCCCCACAAAGCTTTTCATGGTTTACCCCTGACGTTTCACATGCCCTGGTTCAATCCATTGACAGCACGTCGACCCCGGTATACCACATCGTTCCAATTCACTCTATTCCTTGCACGCCTTTCACCCTCCTGCATGTTCAGGCCCCGATCACTCGAAATCTTTTTCACTCCATCTTTCCACCTCCAATATGGTCTCCCACTTCTCCTCGTCCTCTCCACCTCTGAAGCATATATTCTCTTTGTCAGTCTTTCTTCACTCATTCTCTCCATGTGACCAAACCATTTCAAAACACCCTCTTATGCTCTCTCAACCACACTCTTTTTATTACCACATATCTCCCTTACCCTTTTATTACTTACTCGATCAAACCACCTCACATCACTTATTGTCTCAGACATCTCATTTCCAGCACATCCACCCTCCTCCGCACAACTCTATAGTCCACGCCTTGCAACTATATAACATTGTTGGAACCACTATTCCTTCAAACATACCCATTTTTGCTTTCCGAGATAACGTTCTTGCCTTCCACACATTTTTGAACGCTCCCAGAACTTTCGCCCGCCTCCCCCACCCTATGATTCACTTCCGCTTCCATGGTTCCATCCGCTGCCAAATCCACTCCCAGATACCTAAAACACTTCACTTCCTCCAGTTTTTCTCCATTCAAACTTGCCTCCCAATTGACTTGTCCCTCAACAATGCTGTACCTAATAACTATGCTCTTATTCACATTTACTCTCAACTTTTTTCTTTCACACGCTTTACCAAACTCAGTCACAAGCTTCTGCAGTTTCTTACCCGAATCAGCCACCAGCGCTGTATCATCAGCGAACAACAACTGACTCACTTCCCAAGCTCTCTCATCCGCAACAGACTGCAAACTTGCCCCTCTTTCCAAAACTCTTGCATTCACCTCTCTAACAACCCCATCCATAAACAAATTAAACAACCATGGAGACATCACAAACCCCTGCCGCAAACCAACATTCACTGAGAACCAATCACTTTCTTCTCTTCCTACACGTACATACGCCTTACATCCTCGATAAAACTGTTCACTGCTTCTAACAACTTGCCTCCCACACCATATATTCTTAATACCTTCCACAGAGCATCTCTATCAACTCTGTCATATGCCTTCTCCAGATTCATAAATGTTACATACAAATCCATTTGCTTTTCTAAGTATTTCTCACATACATTCTTCAAAGCAAAACACCTGATCCACACATCCTCTACCACTTCGGAAACCACACTGCTCCACCCCAGTCTGCTGGTCTGTACATGCCTTCACCCTCTCAATCAATACCCTCCCACATAATTTACCAGGAATACTCAACAAACTTATACCTCTGTAATTTGAGCACTCACAAAGCTTTATCCCTTTTGCCTTTGCACAGTGGCACTAAGCAAGCATTCCGCCAATCCTCAGGCACCTCACCATGAGTCATACATACATTAAATTACCTTACCAACCAGTCAACAATACAGTCACCCCCTTTTTTTAATAGACTCCACTGCAATACCGTCCAAACCCGCTGCCTTGCTGGCTTTCATCTTCCGCAAAGCTTTTACCACCTCTTGTCTGTTTACCAAATCATTCCCCCTAACCCTCTCACTTTGCTCACCACCTCGACCGAAAACACCCTATATATGCCACTCTATCATCAAACACATTTGACAAACCTTCAAAATACTCACTCCACCTCCTTCTCACATCACCACTACTTGTTATCACCTCCCATTAGCACCCTTCACTGATGTTCCCATTTTTTCCCTTGTCTTACGCACTTTATTTACCTCCTTCCAAAACATATTTCTATTCTCCTTAAAATTTTATAATACTCTTTAATCCCAACTCTCATTTGCCCTCTTTTTCACTTCTTGCACCTTTCTCTTGACCTCCTGCTCTCTCTTTTATACATCTCCCAGTCATTTGCATTATTTCCCTGCAAAAATCGTCCAAATGCCTCTCTCTTCTCTTTCACTAATAATCTTACTTCTTCATCCCACCACTCGCTACCCTTTCTAATCTGCCCACCTCCCACACTTCTCATGTCAAAAGCATCTTTTGCGCAAGCTATCACTGCTTCCCTAAATACATCCCATTTCTCCCCCACTCCCCTTACGTCCTTTGTTCTCACCTTTTTCCATTAGTCTCTCCTGGTACTTTCTCATACAAGTCTCCTTCCCAAGCTCACTTACTCTCACCACTCTCTTCACCCCAACATTCTCTCTTCTTTTCTAAAAACCTCTACAAATCTTCACCGCCTCTACAAGATAATGATCAGACATCCCACCACCTGCACCTCTCAGCACATTAACATCCAAAAGTCTCTCTTTCGCGCGCCTATCAATAAAAATAAAATGAATAGATAAATATATATATATATATATATATATATATATATATATATATATATATATATATATATATATATATATATATATATATATATATATATATATATATATATATATATATATATATATATATATATATATATATATATATATATAAGTAAGCAAAGTTTGGACCCAAGTAGATGCCACATAAGGAATGGAAATTACTCGCCGGGTGGAGGTCGTCCTACACAGCTGCAGACAAACCTGAATATTATGAGGATTTTGACGAAGTGTTCTTCAAAACACTGCCTGGCCAGGAGGAGGACACCAGGAGAAATATAAAGACCAGAGGTCAGGTAAACCCTCATTATGAATGCAATCGAAACCGAAAGAGAAGAGAACAGAAGGGTAGGACTTGAAGGCTTAGTATATCATATGGAATGTAACTTGATTAAAGTCGACGACAAAGAATCGGAGTAGCGAGACAGTACAGGGGAATTCACTCCTGTCTATCGCTGGATTTAGTGACACGATCCTGACCGAGGGAATTGGTTCTAACCCCGCGTACAGGATACGCGATCACATGGAGGAAGAGAGGAGGTAACTGAGAGGAGGATCCTACAGGATAAGGTGACGTATAGCTCCAGGATCTGCTGGTTGATGAAGGAACTTCCAGACACCACACAGCAAGGCCAGGCAACGTCATTGTTTGAAGAGCATTTGATCCTTTGAGGATGAACGGATGAACCAAGATCAAAATATTCAACGAAAGTCATAAAGGTTTTAGTCAAGATGGAGGGTTTTCAGTGCAAGGATATGGGAAGCAGCGAGGAGTAACAGGCAGGTCTAAATTCTTAGGGCATTGGAAAGAAAGAAATCCTTTTAATGTAAGATATCAGTGAACATACTAGAGTCAGATGGGCTGACACAACATCAATATTTCATCCCATAATCACACACACACACACAGTCAATGACCTTGACAGAGAATCTGAGACATTTCCTGACCCCTGGTTGACATTCAAAGATTCAGACTCTCACGGAACGAAACACTTCCTTTGTAAACATTGATGGGACATAGGAAGTTCTCTCATAATCTTTGACAAGACAGTCGATAAATGGGTCTTATTTAGAGGATATAAAGAGAAGACGTTAGAGAAAAGTAGAAGACACCGATCACCTGGTTTTCAAAGCTTTCAGAAAGCAAAGACGTGTGATAGAGACTTACGTGGTAGATCCACGTCAGCTGAAAGGTGTAAGAGAGAAAGTCTTGAGTAAGACAGAATGAGGAAGAAAAAGACGAGAAATTGCGGAAAGGGTAGTTGAAATGGAAAACAAAATATATATGAGAAGCTAAATACGAAGCAAAATGCAAAGATCCAAGAATCTATTTCTTGTAAAGATGAAACCGAGACGAGATCATGGAAACCATTTCAGATGGCATCATGGAAGGTAAGCAGGCTTTTGGAGGACTTACATCAATATAGATATCATGAACCTAATGAAATCTTGTCCTGTGTATCCAAACATTGCACAGAAACGCACATATCTGGTCACTTCAGAATCTTGATGGAAATGGGATTAGCGCTGAGGCCAGTGGAAGAGATTTAATGAAGTGCCTTTTTCTAGAGAAGGAGACAGAGGAAACGCGCTCAACTGGACATGCTAGAGTCACTGACATGCAAAATCTCTCAAATAATGGGAAAGTCACTCAAAGAGAAAGCTGGTCGGAGGCAGCATGGATTGAAAGAGCGAATCTTCAATATTCTTATTCTATAATTGATACCAACTTAGTCGGATAAAACATAGAGGTTGGCAGATGAAAGAACTAGAATTTCAAGCTGGCATTAGAAGCAGGATCGTTCATCGACTAGAAAGTCTCTTCAGAAAAGCTGGGGTTGAGATGGTGTCCCCGCAGGGTTAGATCTTAGGTTCGTTGCTGTTCCTGATTTATATTAATAAGGTACGACAGTGGCTTGAGATCCCCTTGGTTATCTTCTGAGCTGATGCTGATCTTGTGGAACAAGCAGTGAGTCTTGTGGGTCTTAAGAACCACACAGGGAAACCTGGACAGGATGAACCTCTGGTGAGACACATTATTTATGAGGTATAATAACACAGACCAGACCTCTGTGGTGTGGTGGTTAGCGTTACTGACCGTGATGCATTCCAAAGGTCGCTCAGGGTCGAGTCCGCATGGGTTCGAATCCTAGTCGCGACAACCGATCCTCAGTTATCCTAGCTGTTCATCCTCCCCTCGGGGCTGGTCGATATAATGAGTACCTGGCTTAGGCTAGTGTATATTTACGCTTCTGTGGTGGAGTGTTTAGCGTTACTGACCATGAACCAGCACGGATTCTCCCAGGATCGGATCAACATAAGCTCGAATTTTGGTCGCAGCATTCGGCCCACATCCAACCCACCTGTTCATCCACCCCTTGCAGCTGGTCGATAGATAGGCACCTGCCTTTAGCTGACGTGTGTGTATACGCACGCAGGAGTAAAGACCTTGTACATATATACAAGGTTAAGAGACGGGGCAACACGAATGTAAAACTCTCTCCCTGTAACACACAATTAGTAATCACACACACACACACACACACGCACACACTATCTTTATATATTCCATGCAGACATCTTCCTGAAACTGGCAGGTATATATTGCTGTTATTCAGATAATCGCAATTTCATTAATGGGAAGGTGGCAAGATGTCCAATTAACACCTTATCAATGCCCTCCTTTGTACTCAGCGGAGCAATTTATGCCTGGCCAGCTCACAAGCACTATATAATACAACTTACTTGGTAATTACATAGTTAGACTGGGGTCTGAGGTACGACCAAGACTCTACACTAATAACTGTGATATTCTTGTGTAACAGACAGCAAGTGGAGATCTCAATTCCTGGGACTGTCACTGAAGGAACACACCGTGTGGCTGGCCCTGCTTGTAGTCATGGTGTGCGTGTGGATGGACCTGCTTGTAGTTATGGTGTGTGTGTGGATGGCCCTGCTTGTAGTTATGGTGTGTGTGTGTGGATGGCCCTGCTTGTAGTTATGGTGTGTGTGGATGGCCCTGCTTGTAGTTATGGTGTGTGTGGCTGGAGCTGCTTGTAGTTATGGTGTGTGTGGCTGGAGCTGCTTGTTGTCTTGGTGTGTGTGGTTAGCCCTGCTTGTAGTCTTGGTGTGAATAGCTGGTCCTACTTGTAGTCTTGGTGTGAGTAGCTGGCCTTGTTTGTAAACTTGGTTATGTAGATGGCCCTGCTTGTAATCATTGTGTGTGTGGCTGGCCCTGCTTGTAGTCTTGGTGTGTGTGGCTAGCCCAGCTTATAGTGCTGGTGTGTGTGTGGCTGGATCAGCTTGTAGCCATGGTGTGCTTGGCTGACTCTGCTTGTAGTGTTGGTGTGTGTGGTTGGATCAGCTTGTAGTCATGGTGTTTGTGGCTGGTCCTGCTTGTAGTCATGGTGTATGTGGCTGGCTCTGCATGTAGTTTGGTATGTATGGCTGGCCCTGCTTGTAATCTTAGTATGCGTGTGTGTGTGTGTGTGTGTGTGTGTGTGTGTGGCTGGTCCTGCTTGTGGGCTCTGTGTGTAGTTGACCCTGCTTGCAGTCTTTAAGTTTATATGGTTCTGCTTGTAGTCTATGTATGTGGCTGGTCCCACTTATATTGTGTGTGTGTATGTGTGCGATTGTGTGTGTGTATGTGTGCGTGTGTGTGTGTGTGTGTGTGTGTGTGTGTGTGTGTGTGCCTAGCCCCACTTGTAGCCCAGGTAGAACACCTGTTCCCGCTTGTAACCTATATGTGTGGTTGCTATTTTCCCTGTGTGTGGCTATGTGTGGGCAGCCCTGCTTACTGTAGTCCATGACTGCCTCTGTGAGTACCTTGTTAACCTCCTTTATAGCTAGACATTCGCCTCTTCCTGTGAGGGACGTCTTACAAACAAACACACACACACACACACACACACACACACACACACACACACACACACACAGGTCTTTTCGCTTGTGACCTAAACAGCTAAAAACATGAAACGATTAATCTTTAAGGTAATTCCACGTGTATCTGCTCCTTGACTGGCGCCTGACATCATCTAAGTAGGTCTATGAAAAGGTATGACACTTAATACTTACGAAGGATTACTTAAATACACGCTTTCACACACGTCCCAACACCGAGGCAGAATTGCCTATGTCCCTTCAATTCCCTGTCTCAATCGCTTCATATAAACAGCCACACACATACCTGTTCACGCCTCGCAGTCATGATACGCAACCCGTGCCTGTCCGGATTTGCGTAACGGCAGTGAGATACAGCAGGATTTTAGCACAAGCGTCGAAAAACCCCCTCACAGCTGTATGACCAGCACAGAGCTCAGCCGCGCACAGATATTCCCGTTTAATTGATTTGTTTGACCATGAATACCACTGCCCTTAGTAGAACTGGAATAAATGGGCGTCTACACAACTTGAAGACGTAACTCGGAGTTAAGTAAGACCCACGTCATGCGGTGGAGTCGGGAATGGGGATTTACGATTCGTTCAGGCTCCGTGGGGGCCTCCTCCAAGCTGCCCCACCTCCCGGGGTCGAGGGGCATAGCTAGACGATGTTGTTAACGTCTTCCTGTGTTACTGGGATATGTTAAAGTCTTCCTGTGTTACTGGGATATGTTAAAGTCTTCCTGTGTTACTGGGATATGTTGAAGTCTTCCTGTGTTACTGGGATATGTTGAAGTCTTCCTGTGTTACTGGGATATGTCAAAGTCTTCCTGTGTTACTGGGATATGTTAACGTCTTCCTGTGTTACTGGGATATGTTAAAGTCTTCCTGTGTTACTGGGATATGTTAAAGTCTTCCTGTGTTACTGGGATATGTTAAAGTCTTCCTGTGTTACTGGGATATGTTAAAGTCTTCCTGTGTTACTGGGATATGTTAAAGTCTTCCTGTGTTACTGGGATATGGTAAAGTCATCTTGTGTTATTAAAGTCATCCTGTGTTAATACACGTAAATGATATCAACTGGAGAGTAATATATCTCTGCATCATCCACTGGTAAGTAATACATTTGTACAATATCCACTGGTAAGTATTACATCTAAACATCATCCACTCGAGAGTAATACATCTATACACTATCCACTGGTGAGTAAAACATCTATACAATATCCACTCGCGAGTGATACGTCCGTAAAACATCCACTGGGAAGTGTTTGCTGGGGGATGGGCTACTAGTCTAACCTCAGCTAAAGGAACTGTAGTTAGGATACATGAGTGGCCAGAAGGTGCACGTCAGCAGCGGCCAGGAGATGCACGTCAGCAGCGGCTAGGACACGCACGTCAGCAGCGGGCCAGGAGATGCACGTCAGCAGCGGCCGGGAGATGCACGTCAGCAGCGGCCGGGAGATGCACGTCAGCAGCGGCCAGGAGATGCACGTCAGCAGCGGCCGGGAGATGCACGTCAGCAGCGGCCGGGAGATGCACGTCAGCAGCGGCTGGGAGATGCACATCAGCAGCGGCCAGGAGATGCACGTCAGCAGCGGCCGGGAGATGCACGTCAGCAGAGGCCAGGAGATGCACGTGAGTAGGTGCCATCCAGCGGGAACACGTCCACTCGACAGAGTGGAGCCAGGATGTCATCCATATCATCTACCCCTTGTTGGACCACGTCAGGAGGGCGAGCACAAGCAAAGCGGCTCTCGACTGCCCACACAGCAGTGACGGGGGACACTTTACACCTCCTGCATCACACACGACCTGTGTGGAGGTCTAGGGCTGGTTGTATGGGAGGAGGGAGGAATTATAAGGCAATACAGTAACCTTAAAGACTTGCTATAGATGTGACACACAGGCCAGAGCTGGCCTCAGGTGTCTGGTATAGGTTTTTGTAGAAGGGGAAATGGCCGCCACCCGCCCCAGGTGAAGGTCCGGTGCTAGTGAGTCGAGGGCCAGAACTCACTGCAGGGCTGCGGTGTAGGCTGCACCAGTATGAGTAAAGAGCTGGCTCACACCTCACACTTCATTAAACCATACTCATAGATTCTTCTCCATTCCCAACAAACATAACATAGACAAATACACACCTAAATGACCTGATAAGCGCTAAACAACCGCCCTCACAACCCAGTCGTAATCACCAGCTCACCAGGTATATATCCATTTAAAACTACACCCCCAAGACATGTATGAGTTATGCTATCACGTCTGTAAGATGGAGAGCGCCCTTCTTTGCAACATTATGAACACTGATTCAGATCTGAAAATCACTTGATAACTGCCTTCGCAAACCAGTTATAAACACCATGCCACCAGACATCCATCCATCTGAAACTACGCCCCTTAGACTTATACGAGTAATACTTTCTAGAAAATCTCGATTCAGCATGTCACACGAACCATCATGCCCAAGACGCAACCTCCATACTGACGATGTTGAACGCTCATTCCTGAATTGTCCTTCTCTCATCTCACACAGACACACACAGACACACACACATCACCACATTCCATGACCTAGGGTCCAGTCGGGCGGACTTTGCTGGCTTCCTGAGCGCTGCCGGAGCTCCATAGAAGGGTGCGTGTAGCAGGAGTAAACGCAGCACTAGCGTATGAATGCCTCAGGACAGTAGGTGTTAACATTAGCCATGAGCGAGACACATGTGTTCAACGCAGAGCAGGGAGAACCATCCCAGACCCTTGGTGTCCTCCAGCGTCAGGTCTACCCCTCACCAGCACTACGTGTCCCCAGAACTTGGTGCCCCCAGCACGAAGGGTGCTCTCCCTAGCACTAGATGTCCCCAGAACTTGGTGCTCCCAGCACAATGGGTGCTCTCCCTAGCACTAGATGTCCCCAGAACTTGGTGCTCCCCTAGCACTAGGTGCCCCAAGAAATGGGCGCTCTCCCAGCACTAGGTGCCCCATCTCCAGGTGGAACTCCCTCCTCCTCCTCCTCTTTAGCACTAGGTGTCCCCAGCACCAGGACGTCCCTCAGCCAAAGATAACACTACTTCCCCTTCCCCAGCATCAATTGCCCCCTGGAGGCCCCTAGCTCCAGGTGCTCGTCCCTGCCCCTCCTCCAGAACCAGGAGGTCTCCCTAGCTTCAGGTGCATCTCCCACCCCCCCCATCCCAGCAAAAGAAGACCCCCAGCACCAGTAGCACCCCAGCACCCCCAGCTGTAACCCCAGTAACAGGATTTCCCCCCTCATCCCCAGGTGCACCTCCTCCCCCTCTCACTTTCCCCCAGCACCAGGCAGGACAGACACAAGTGTCGGGCACATTAAACGTGTCAATATTGAAGCAGTGAGTTACCCTTTTCAAGGCGAGTCGTGTCAAGCATACACATCGCTGCCTGTGTTGAAATTCATTAGTCAGGTTCTGAGGACTTCCAAATACCTTTTCGACTCCATTCAAAAGGAAAATTTACAAAGAATGTTTACTTGAGCTGGTAAAGACTTGGCGGAGCAATGACATTCACAAACTATTATATTACGAAAAAGAAAGGAAAAAAAAAATTCAAGTCAAGAATAGTTATGTGATGTGTTGAAATGCGTCGCGAGAGGTATTTAAGTTTTAAAGGCTATGATAGCTTCTACTGGAAGCTAAGTTGATAGCTTCTACTGGAAGCTAAGTTGATAGGCTTTACCATCTGCGTGAGAGACGATGGAAGTAGGCCGAATTCAGTGACTAATTTGCCGTCTATATTTTCTGCAGTAACAGTTTGGCTGGACATTCAGTTGTGTCCTGTTTCGTGTGAGACGTGAACAAGATTGCAGCTGCCGCTACTCTTCACATGGGGTGTACTGTTGTCAGTCTGGACGAGTAGAAGGTATATATCACGTTGATAAGAAATACAGAGTGGACGATCAACAGACAGACTTCAGACAGTTAGAGAGACAGACAGACAGCCAGGGAAACACAGACAGACAGTTAGAGAGAGACACAGACAGACAGTGTTCCGAAAATGAGTCTCACTCCAGAGATGGATCAAATCTTGATCTTGATCTTTCTCTGGTTTCGAATCTTTAATTCGATCATTTTCGAAACAGATGAGACGTCATATGAAACAGAAAAATCCGGGTAGACTATATCATTTATCCTAACGAGTGCATCATAGATTAAACTGCTCAGATAATACACTGATACAACATGTAAACTTTGACATAAAAGTACCAAGATATGTAACCAGATATACTAATAAATGGGTAAATAATCAGATCAACAATTATGATTAGCAAAACACATCGAGACGACACACACCACACTGCAACACATGTGCCCTTTTGTGAGAAATATTTGCAGATGTGGAAGCCTGCCATACAGACTAGCATGATGGGCGACGACCTCCAGCCACCTGAGGCAGATCTGTCTAGGAAAAAAAGCGAATGATGAGAATCAACGAACGATAATAGAATCAGACTCTAAAAGAGAATCACAATCTATTCTGGAAGGAGTGGAAGAAGGGACAAGAGAAATTCATGTAAGGAGCGAAAGTTCCTTTTACACGCGCCTGGGAGAATGCGAGTGACAAGGGATAGAAGTTCGTAAGAGCTGATTGTGGAAGAGATATGTCTGCTGGGAGAGTAAGAAAAGAGGTCAGGAGAGGAGAAAGTAAGTGTGTGGGAGAGGAGGGATATATTAGAAAGGAGGTTTTGAGAGGAGACGCAATGTTTGAGGTACACACGGAGTGGTTAGAGAGATGGTGAACGGTGAGGGTGATATACACTGCTGTGGAGTGGGTCGGGAAAGTATGTAGGGAAGCATGGAAAGGTGGTCAGGCACCTGGCGACTGCACGATGGTAGTAACTACGCATCTGGCAAGGTGTGTGTGTGTGTGTGTTTGTGTATGGTATAAGATAAGGTTAGCCAGTGATTGTCTTAACTGTGAGGGTTACTGGTTCCCCTCCTGGTGAGGAAGAAGGTGGGTGTGGGCAGCGTGGAGGAATACCACATCCATATTACTGAGAACTGATGAATCTAGTTATCACCTATGACTGCAATAAGACATATAGAGAGCCACAGGAACCATCATCATTATATGACAAAGAGAACGACCAATGACCATTATAATATGAATAACTTCACTCACAACCACTCTCTCGCCAGACCACCAAAGGTGACGCCACAACACATACATACTTTACAACTACCACCACTCACAACACCTCCTACGGTTTCGTAATGCTGCCTGACCCACCACACAACCACCACTCACAATACCTCCTACGATTTCGTAATGCTGTTTGACCCACCACACAACCACCACTCACAATACCTCCTACGGTTTCGTAATGCTGCCTGACCCACCACACAACCACCACTCACAATACCTCCTACGATTTCGTAATGCTGCCTGACCCACCACACAACCACCACTCACAACACCTCCTACGATTTCGTAATGCTGCCTGACCCACCACACAACCACCACTCACAATACCTCCTACGATTTCGTAATGCTGTTTGACCCACCACACAACCACCACACGAAGGACAACCAGTATGGTATCAGTAGAATTAACAACACGAGTTGCCACAGTCCCAGTGTGGTAAAGCACGTGCCAAAAGGCCGTCGTTTAACAACAGATGTAGCAGCTGTAACGACCGCTACAACACCACCGACCACCTACAACTGTAACAACCCCTTTTACGTCATCCCCACCAACAGATACAACATAGCTCCACCAGGACACACACACACACACACACACACACACACACACGTCGAAACCCTATTTTGCCCATTATGAGAACATGCCAAAAGGTACCAACTGTGAATTAAGAACTCACCAAAGTCCATTTTATCTTCCTTAATCTGGGTGGGGTGGGGTTGGGGGGGGGTTGACTCTTCGTGAGAGAGAGAGAGAGAGAGAGAGAGATAGAGAGAGAGAGAGAGAGAGAGAGAGAGAGAGAGAGAGAGAGAGAGAGAGAGAGAGAGAGAGAGAGAGAGAGAGAGAGAGAGAGAGAGAGAGAGAGAGAGAGAGAGAAGGAGAGATTTCGTGCCACCAATCTCTTCATCGCTGGAGCTCTTGCAAATGAAGTCATCGGTTCGAGTCCCCAATCTACTCCCGCAGCGTTTGATGGGTTCCTCCTGAGGGAGTCACAGAGGGAGGCCGTGGCCAACACAGGGCGGTCGTGCTAATTATGGCCAGACCTGCTTAGCTCTGCTGATGGGCCAGCCAGGGGAGGTGGCAGGAGCTTGGGGGAGGGAGGGAAAGAGAGAGAGAGAGAGAGAGAGAGAGAGAGAGAGAGAGAGAGAGAGAGAGAGAGAGAGAGAGAGAGAGAGAGAGCGTACCGATCTACGACGAGATTTTCACCGCGATGGCAAGGGTCTGACACGGAGGGGTAACCACACGTCCTGCTTGATGCACAAGGACTATTCTCCTCAGCTGCCGCCACCAACACTGCATGATCATCTGTTCTTCCTTCATCTGGGACTGTTTTCAACCACGTGTCAAGTTTTCTTTTAAATGCTTCTATAGTTGTTCCATGTATGTTTCTTCTTTCTCCCGGCAGTATCCTGAACAAACACTGGTTGCGCTGTTATATACATCTTTCTGTGATTTGACCCCGGGAAACGGCGATCAAGTATGAAAAAGATTATATATATATATATATATATATATATATATATATATATATATATATGTGTGTGTGTGTGTGTGTGTATAATTCTTATCAGTGCAATTATCTTTACAGTTATCAGTACAACTGGAGGGAGAAACGGGTATCTTCTGGAGGACACATTCTCGTCATCGCTAACACAGTGTAGTGTAGATGTGACGTCGAGACACATCGTGGCGGTCTAGAAATGTACCATCGTTGACTGTAGCTCTCCCAACAAGCCTTAGCTGGTGTAGATAACTTGGTATTTACTTTCTCTGTGACCCCACCCCAATCCAGCGGCTCGGCCTGTATCATAGCAGGATGGACGGAGATGAACTGTACTCTGATGGGACAGGAGTAACCCCACCCCACTGTATCATAGCGGGATGGACGGAGATGAACTGTACTCTGATGGGACAGGAGAGAAGTGCCGAGCAGGATAGACTCGGGTACGAGCAAGTGAGGAGGAGGTGGTGGAGGACTGTGTCATCTACAGGTTGGGGGATCTGTGACTGCATAACGAGCTGGGAATACACACTGGATATATACAAGTAACATTCGTCCACATGGGTCACATCTTGCTTCAGCAGACGCGGTTGACGACCTTGGTGGTGATGATGGTTTGGAAATGATGAATAAATTGAGGTTTGAATATTGATGTCTTGGTGGCGACAGCATCTTCCGACTAGCGATGCAAGTCCAGCGACTGGGTAGGCTTGCTGGACCGCTGCAGCCTTAAGGCTGAGTGGATCCTTACAGTTTAACCCCTTGATTAAGGCACAACGGTACGACCCTGAGCCTTACTTTTGACCATACCTCAGTATCAGGTCAAAGGTCGGACCATCCTTCCTAAGGGTGGTACTATTCGTGCTCGAGGATCGTGCCTTCGTGCATCTGTGGGGGGCTGGTAGCTGTGGTAGAATGGCTGTATGTGAAGTGGTCGTGGTGAGAGAGAGAGAGAGAGAGAGAGAGAGAGAGAGAGAGAGAGAGAGAGAGAGAGAGAGAGAGAGAGAGAGAGAGAGAGAGAGAGAGCTGGTGGAGGCCAGAGTGATTGTGGCGTACCACACCACTGTATGGAGTATAGAGGGAATGGTTTTGTTGAAATGATCGTGAAATGGCCAAATGGTGGTTGAACTGCTGTGTTTATGATGTTTTGTATGTGTGGAGGGGAGAGTGTATGGGGACTGCTGCAGTTGGTGTGATGGGAGTGTTGTGGTAGGGAGAGTGTATGGGGATTAATGAAGTTAGTGTGATGGCGGACGTGTGTGAGGAGAGAATGCTGTAGTTGGAATGATGTACATTTATATGGGTAGGGGACATGTTGTAGATGTTGTGGTAAGGAGCGTGTGTTTGTGTGTGGAGGAGCTGGGGGGGTCACTGCGGTAGATATTCTCGTGGCTTATGTGTATGTAGGAGGGCAGAAGGCTACTGTGGTGGGGGATAGATGGCATGGATAGTTGAAGGGAAACTACCTTGTTACTGGCAGTGCGTGCGGCGGATCATGGATATGCCTGGCGCAGCCAAGCGCGCACTAGACTCTGCATATTCTCAACATCATCAAACCGATCCGGTTGTGTTTATCAGTCATAGCAAAAGACTTTCCTTGGTTCTCATCCACCACATTCACAACCATAAGTCCCTGCTGGTTTGGAAACGCATGGAGTGAGTAATTTCACTTCCTCCGCTCCTCCCAGATTAATCAACATATCACTGCAACATTTATGGGATATAGGTCATAAAACAGCCATTCAATAACACATTTGATCACCTGATGAAGTTATCACACGCCAAGCAGAGATACACACCAGACGCGGGCAATAACCATTGTTATCGCTAATTCAATCACGGCCTGAACGTAAGAGATCGTGTTCGCTCCCAGGTTTAATGAGGAGTTCTGTGCTTTGTCCGAGGCAGAGAAAAACAGTGCGAGTGGTTTGTGCGAGTGTGTAAAGACTATTGAGAGCCTGTATGGGGTCTTGTCAGCTCCGTTGGGGATCTGTGTCCAGCGTGAAGCGGAGCGAAAATAACCAGCCGTAAATTGGCCATAGGGTTTCCCACCGTTTGAAAATGTTTCAGTGTACACACACACACACGTCTCGTGGTCCTGTGTGTTGCTCCTGCATCGATACGCATCCGTGAATTATGGCCGCATAGTCTCAGACAGTTACGGTCATAACTGAGAGAACTCTGCTGATAACCGATACACAATGAAATAAATAAGATAACCAAGCCCTGGGTTATGATATCACGATCCTATACAGATCGAGGATGTCTTATTTAACTCCGCCGCGGAAATCACGATTCCTTGTTCTTTTCCCGCCAAATCTCTTTCTCTCCCGCTGCGATCCCGCATAGGTGGCGCCACGACCGTGAAAAGGTAGGAACCAGACCCGACTTTATGGGTTTAGTGGGCACGAAAACAGATTCTAATTCTCTTCATGGGGAAACAAAACGCCGAGTAACAAAATTAGCTTTTGATATCTGATGGATGCTCTGTTACGCATGCGTGTGTGTGTGTGTCTCGTCACCATCAGGGCCTCCATCGGGTCGGATTTTCACCCAAGAATCCTCGACGCGTCGGAATTAGTAATAACTTACCCCGCAGGTAGGGCCATTATTTATGCGAGAGTGACATCTGTTGGTGGGAGGAAGCATGACCTCTCTCCGTCTTTATAGGGAGACCCGGCAGACTTTATAGTGAGATAAATTCATTGGTTGAGATGGAGCGAGAGGGGGTGGCGACGTTTACGGCTGTGGAAGAACCTGCACAAGTAGACCGCGGAAGGTTCTACGATGACCGAGGAGGAGGAGGAGGAGGAGAGGGGCTTGCCCATACTTACTGCGGGAGCCAGGGGCAGGAGAGGCCTTGCCCATACCTACTGCGGGAGCCAGGGGCAGGAGAGGAGCTTGCCCATACTTGTCCATACTTACTGCGGGAGCTAGAGGAAGATCTGTTCCTGGGTGCCCTGGAGGAAGATGAGTCCTGGGTGCCCTGGAGGAGGATGGGTCCTGGCTGTCCTGGAGGAGGATGGGTCTGCTGTGAGTACTGGTAGAGATGGACGGGAGATGTGGAGGATTCATTCTGCTGGTGCTGGAATATGCTGCAGCTGTTCCTCTTGCTGCTGCTACTATGCTGCTGTTCTTGCTGCTGCTACTACTCTTTGTCCTGTCGGTGCTACTTCCAGCTGCTGCTACTGTTCCCTGCGTCGGTCTTCTCAGTGCTACTGTTGTTACAGAAGTCTCTGTTCCTGTTTGTACTTCTGTTGTTAGCGCTGTTGCTGCCCTCGCTCCAGCCCTCGAAGAAAACGGATGGAAACGTTTCTTTTGCTCATATTTCCACAGCCGTTACTGCTACTGCTCCTTCTGCTGTTACTGTTACCGCAGCTCCAGCTGTTTCCTGCACTCCGGTGTTCCTTTAAAAAGACTGCTGCACACCAGGGGTTTGCTGTCGTTATCACTTTCTGTTTCTGTTGCAGAGCCTTACCTCAGTTCTCACGGTAGCAGTCAGGGGATGTTATTGACCAAGACGTAAAGTCCCGTTTTCTAGTCGAATCTGGGGTTGAGAGGGGGTACACTGAAATACTTTAGACACAAGACTAGAACCACTGGATCATAGGCAGTGTTGAAACATACCAGGTGATTGGTTTTCATCAGCGACTGTCGATTCTGATCGGGAATTAGCGATTCTTTTGGTCCATATTTTCGGCAGGAGGGAGAGCATTTATATTTGCACACTGGAAGCGAAAAAGATGTGCATGATGGGACGAATTTGAGTTGTTATGATGCCGTCCTTGCTGTTCATCCTCCTCCCTTGTAGGGCTGGTCAATGAATGGGTACCAAGGCGTAAGCTGGGGTGTGTGTGCAAGTGTGTATGATAATCTTAAGATACGGTATATATAAAGAAGAGGTTCAGAGACGGGGCAAGACAAGTGTAAAACTCTCTCCCCCCAAAACACACAAATAGTTATCACACACCGTCATCGGTTACTACACACACACACACACACACACACACACACACACACACACACATATCAGATCTCTAGCCCCCCAACCACCTCCACCCTTCCCCATCACCCACGAAGACCCCAGCTAGGGTCGAACGTCCAGACATGTAGGATGTCGCTCTGGGCGGTGGAACGGTTCTGTAGCCCTGGTCTGAGGTGCCTAGCATGGATGGGAAACTGACGTGTGCACCATCACGGGAGCTTACCATTGCTTCTTCCCTGAGAGATCTGTAGGGCTCCACCCAGCTGACGTGCCCCGGATCACACTCCAGCTGACGTGCCCGGGATCACACTCCAGCTGACGTGCCCCGGATCACACTCCAGCTGACGTGCCCCGGATCACACTCCAGCTGACGTGCCCAGGATCACACTCCAGCTGACGTTACCCGAATCATACTCCAGCTGACGTTACCCGAATCACACTCCAGCTGACGTGCCCCGGATCACACTCCAGCTGACGTGCCCAGGATCACACTCCAGCTGACGTTACCCGAATCATACTCCAGCTGACGTTACCCGAATCACACTCCAGCTGACGTGCACTGATTCACATCCCAGCTGATGCACAATGAATTGCACCCAGCTGACGTGCCCTAGATCACACTCCAGCTGACGTCGCCTGGAACACACCCCAGCTGACGTGCAGGGAATTACACCCTGCTGACGTGCTCTGGATTACACTCCAGTGAAGAGGACGGTCAACTTAGGCCTCTAGCCTACCTTCCATCCCTAACACCACCTGCCTTCCAGCCTACATTTCAGCTCTAACACCACCTGCCTTCCAGCCTACCTTCCAGACCTAACACCCCCCTGACTCAATACGTTAAGTCAAAGTCACTAGACAACTTCGCCTGCTACAAGTGAGCATTCTACCGTCAAAAACAAGGGAAAACCTTTTCCTCCATCACTTATCATTCTCTCCGGCAATCAACACCAAGTCCAACAAACCCACAGTCTCTCAATGACTTACGAGCCATTGCTATCACTCACATTACCCAGCCTATTGTGTAAATCAGTCTTGCTCAGAAACTGCAGATTCCATAGATCCTCTGCAATCGGGCAATGCGAAGACTTCATCTACCACCCACTGTCTCACATGCTTCCTGGAACTTATCTATCGCAACCTGGAAAGAGGCAAGACCTCTGTGTCTCTCACCTTCGGTGACTTCATGAAATATTTCGGCCTAAGTCAGCTAGAATATAAGCGTAAGTCATGGCTACATGCTTTCAAGGGGCCAATTCCAGTCCCTTACCTGTGGCGCACCACAGAGTACAAAGATCGGAGCCTTGTGCTTCTTCATCCTTAGAAATGAAGCCCAAATGGATGCACCTGTTTGATGGAGGTACGTTTCCTTGACGACTCTGCCATCAATGTCAGCGCTAGCAACAGCTTTCCCAACAATGTCGTCCTCGAGAACGCCTTCAACAACCCGCAGATCCGAACCAGGACTGTCATCATGCATGCCAGCCTTCCTTCAGCACTGTTACACTCTCTACTGTCTGGCTAGGTTCCAGTCTCCTCCAGGTCGTCTCTCTAACTTAGCTTTCAATGCTGTCCCACCCCACTACTGTCTCACTAGGTCCCAGTCCCCTCCAAGTTGCTCAGTCCACCATGCTTCCAATCCTGTCCCATCTCCTACGTAGTGTCTCACGAGGTCCCAGTCCCCTCCAGGTGCCTATGTAATACTACCAGCTTCACAGACGTCGATTCTTAAAACACTGTTTGGAGTAAGAAATATACAGGTAACTGCCATTTTTTTTTTAGTAACTCTCTCATTTAACTACGTAACTTAATGATATTCTAATCATTCACCCAGACACTTTGGAAGGTAATCCAGCTCATCATTGGCAGAGCTACGCATCACAGAAACCACCAACTAGTCTTCCCTACTAAGCTCTTCAGTGGCTGTGTAACGCGCCACAGAGCCCACAGAGGAGTCTGCCCTTCTGTGAGGATGAATAACCTACATCTTCCTCACTTTCCAGCTGGTTGATCTACCTACGTTCAGGCGTAGCGCGTAACAAGCCAGATGAAGTAGAACGCCAGTTTGAATGGGGGTCGAATCACAATACGAAGGAAAGGGTTTGGTGTGTGTGTGTGTGTGTGTGTCGGGGGGGTCCTCTAGAGATCCCTCACACCCCCTTGCTACTGATTGGTTCCTGAGGGATCCTCCAGCCCTGGGCTTCCCCGCTCCACTTCATTCCGAGCCGAACCGATGTAAATACACAAGAGTTTAGACCACTGCGGTACTTTGTTACAGTAGAGAATGACGTCTTCCCTAGGGAGGCAGAGATCTTGAAATGGGTAATTGGGGCGAAGGGATCTCCCCTTTGAAATATCTGGGAGAGGGTCTCGCCCCTCCGCTCTCAGTTTCTCATTCCAGTTTCAAACAGTGATAAAAGAGAGTTGGTTTTGTTGGTGAAGAGGCGCGCGCCGGCGATGTGAGTTGCAGATCCCTCGGGGATTGTTGCAAGTGTGTGTGTGTGTGTGTGTGTGTGTGTGTGTGTGTGTGTGTGTGTGTGTGTGATGATATGTTTGACTGTTGGGGGGGGGTGTGGGGTGCGCGCTGGAGTGAAGGCCCGAGCGTGCACGGCTAGGAGGGAGGGTAAGAGAGAGAGAGAGAGAGAGAGAGAGAGAGAGAGAGAGAGAGAGAGAGAGAGAGAGAGAGAGAGAGAGAGAGAGAGAGAGAGAGAGAGAGAGGGGGGGGTGGGGGCGGGATGGGGTGAGAGAGGTTGTAGACTGTGGGTGAAAAGAAAAGTGCTAATGGCGGACGAGGATGGCAGGAGATGAAGGCTTATACAAGAAAGGCGAAGTTAGCGCCTTTGATTCCGTGAGCCTTGAAGAAAGACTCAGCTTCCTGGTAAAGATTATCTGTTGGTTATCGTCAATGTAGTCTTGCTCACAGTACGGGTACCCTGGCAGAGATGGTGTTAATCTTGCTCACAATACAACCTGGCAGAGATGGTGTAGTCTTGCTCACAGTACAACCTGGCAGAGATGGTGTTAGTCTTGCTCACAATACAACCTGGCAGAGATGGTGTTAGTCTTGCTCACAGTACGGGTACCCTGGCAGAGATGGTGTTAGTCTTGCTCACAATACAACCTGGCAGAGATGGTGTTAGCCTTGCTCACAGTACGGGTACCCTGGCAGAGATGGTGTTAGTCTTGCTCACAATACAACCTGGCAGAGATGGTGTTAGCCTTGCTCACAGTACAACCAGGTATAGATGGTGTAGTCTTGCTCACAGTACAACCTGGTATAGATGGTGTAGTCTTGCTTACAGTACAACTCGGCAGAGGTTGTGCTGTATTACCTAAACTCTTCAATAGTTCATCAATAGCCATATTTCGCCCAGGATGGGTGAATTGGAGGTTCCTCTCTTTGTGGAATCAATGTCTTCTAATCCCAGGAAGAGGATACACTAGTTCCATTCCTTGGTCCTCATCCGTCATATGTTTGCTCCCATAACTGTCTCTTATTCCCTGTTTAAAGGGGAAGGTACGGTACTTATTTTTTCGCCTTATACTAACCTCATCTTGCCATCTCTAAGCTAAGTCTTCCTCAAAACGTTCCCTTTTTAAAGTATCATTACTGTGCCCCTATTTGGATTCTGGCCTATTTGATTATCTGCTCCCACCGTCACAAAGTGGCTCACTTCTGCCAGAAACCCCGCCATATCTATTGAGTTTGGTACTTGTTTCTCCACCTCTAAGAGTCTATTGGCTCTTAGCTCCTCTTCCGTCTGTTTCATGTTCTCCCTCAACCCTTCACAGCTGCCGAGGTCTGGCTTATCCCCTTCGATTCTACGTGGATGTGGCACTCCTCTCCCTGTCTCTTCTTCCCCTACACTTGGTATCTATCTTATGCACACACACAGTTCAAGAGATGGGGGACTCCTCGAGGGTAGAACTCCCTCTCCGTGAGATAAAGATAGGCAATTACACACACACACACACACACACACACACACACACACACACACACACATACACACACACACACGAACCTCCGTGGTGTAGTGGTTTAGCAAGGGCCAGCCTGGGGTCGGGCCTGCATGGGTTCGAATCCTGGGCGCGACAGCATTCGACCTGCCCACAACCCAGGGGCTGGTCGATAAGTGGGCCGAGCCTGAAGTGTGTGTGTGTGTGTGTGTGTACAGACACAGGAGTAAAGGCATGGTACATATATACAAGGTTAAGAGACTGGGTAACACCAGCGTCAAACTCTTCCTCCTCTCGTAACACACACACACACACACACACACACACACAGGCTTTCATCAAGACTTAATCTGAGTTCTGTTCCAAAATGTTTTCGTCCGGTTCTTCGTTGTCTCTGTGATCCTTGTTTGCCATAATCTTTTCCTCAAGTTCTTACTTCTTTCATTCTTCTTTTTCACTTCGGTTCTTCCTTTTCGTGAGGAGCGTCTTGGCAATTGATGACACATGATTGTAGGATTGTTGATAGAAAAAATTTCGTGTGATCACTTATTCGTGCTATATGGGGAGGGACCTGCACTCATGGGGCGCCCTATCTCTCAAACATTCTCTTCTATCATATATCTTTATCAACATCTGTATTTCATCCACACTCACAACCTCATAATTCAGTTGATCCCTTTCGTCCACAACTGTTATACAAGTAATTCTTCACATCCTATCAAACAGGTTTCTTACATAATGTCGTCTTACAACTTCTGCTTTTGTTACAGTGGCCGACATAACACAGGCAACACCTGCCCCAGTCAAGACCATCTGCGGTGCAAACAGAACAAAAATGGAATCTGAAATAAATGAAGGTTCCGCAAGTGTTCGTAGACCTGACTGTTACGGGGAGAAAGGTTGAATGACGAGGGAACGCCAAATGAAGGGAGAGGATCCCACAGCTTAGCTGTTCGAAGGAAGAAGGAGGCATCATAACGGTTAATCCTCGAGTGGCCGGTCTCCTCACAGATACCGTAGGAAGCAGCAGCCAAACCCGTGCCACGGGCGAGGGGGCACATGCAGACACCTCACGAGAAAGAAAGCGAAAATCTTAAGTTTTTAGACAGAGACGAGACTGGTGTGCAGGGATGGGAGCTACTGTGACTGAGAGGTGTCCAAACCGACTAAGCAGTCCCGATCCCAGGGGAAAACAGTGAGGAACAAATGACTATTCCATGACTAGTCATCGAATACCCTTCGTCTCACGGCCATGAGCAACGGGGTGTAGAACGGTCGTCATAACGTGGAGGTATATGAACGCAAATATATTGCATTATGGAGGATATCATGTCCGTTCATATGCACTATATTTGTGTTCGTATACTTCCACTTGTGACAGTAAGTTCTGTTAAATTGCAGGTTGATGTGAGCCTGACGGGATGTGACCTGTGTAGACCCTGTTGCTCATGGACGTGAGACGAAAATAGTCATTTCTCTATTATGGGCAGCATAGCCGAGTGGTCAGCGTACCCAGCTACGACGCAAATGGTACGAGGTTCGAATCCTTGCTGCTGGAGGGCATCAAATGTTATATATATATTTATATTAGCTGACCTCGCCACGTGCCAATGAATGCCCTATTCAAGGCCATCTCATTAATGCATATATAGATGTATCCTAGTCTAAGCAAGGTGCCCAATATCTCGACCAACCCTTAGTAATGGATGAACAGCTAGGTCAGCTGTGGACCAACTGCCGCAACCAGGATTCGAACCTATGCGCTCGACCCTGGGCGACCCATGAATGCGTCACGGTCACCAACACTAACCGCTACAGCACGGAGGTCCATATACATATATATATATATATATATATATATATATATATATATATATATATATATATATATATATATATATATATATATCACTTTCGCAGTATTTACGATCCCATGCCACAAACATTCCCCCTTAGCATAACCCACTGAGCGCGATGGTTCTCGCCACAAATGGTTGTTAGGTTGCTTACCTCTGAGCGAAATGAGCAAGGGTTCGTTCAGGCATTTGGCTGATGGAACTCACTACTCAAGTGCAGGTCTGAGTGCCTATCAGTCAACCAGAGCTGACGTCGGAGCAGGAATGAGGTGGACAGAGGAACAGCACGTAGACACAACCGATGTCGGCTTCAGTCACTCGTGGAGGGTTTCTGCATGGCGTTGAGGTGGCCGGTTGAGGCAGAGGCCACAGTGATCCGGGAGTCGAAAATTTGGAACCTTGTACTGGAGCGGACTGAGACCTGTTGCTTTCGTCGATGGTACGACAGCCAATGGTGGTCCATCAGTGTACGATGGTCCGACAGTGGATGATGATACACCAGTAGGTGATGGTCCGACAATGGACGATGGTCCGTCAGTGGACGATGGTCCGGCAATGGATGACAGTCCGGTAGTTGATGACGGTGTTAAGATCGAAGTGGAGGGACCCAGGCAGGGTGCTATGAAGTGGGAGGGGTGATCGAGGGGCGTTGTGGGAACGAGTTGCACGTCGATAAGACAAGGGCTCCTGTTGGGCTGAGACCAGATGAATGTGCTGGTGACATGAGAAGAGAGGCGTTGGTATCTCTCCTGCATAATGACGATTGAACTGTCAACGTAAAGTTATGGTCCTCGATGTTTGATTTAGCTCGTGGAATATCTTATACTGTTCTTCTCATTCATTTGTACTGCAATATGATTGTATGTATCTTTGTTTATGGATCCTTGATGTTTTCTGAGAATTTGGGTTTTGACGTGTAAGATGTCTACGAAGATCCTGCCCATAGTTTGTACAGTGGGGGAGGAAGATCCTGCCCAGGGCTTGCTTGTACAGTAGGGGAGGAAGATCCTGCCCAGGGCTTGTACAGTGGGGGTGGAAGATCCTGCCCAGGGCTTGCTTGTACAGTGGGGGAGGAAGGTCCTGCTGAGGGCTTGTACAATGGGTAAGGAAGATCAGGTGATGATAGACGACTCAGTGTCATAAGCGGACATCATTACAACCACTGGAGTTCCACTGAACAAAACTACACACTGTGAATTTTGGTACAAATGGAAATATTTTACGCTACATTTGTTCACCTCTAGGCAAAAGGTCCCAGGTTCGAATCCTTGCTGTTGGAGGGTATAATACGATATATATATATATATATATATATATATATATATATATATATATATATATATATATATATATATATATATATATATATATATATTGTCCATTTAGAAGTCCTGACCCTAATCCTCATCTTTAGCAAAGCAGCAGTTGCTGACCTTGTGTGATGCTGCCGTACATCATTATAATAAGGTCACCATCCTCACCCCCAGCACTATACACCAGCATCACCTCCTCCTCCTCCTCCTCCTCCTCCTCCTGCTCCTCCTTCTCCTCCTCCTCCTCCTGCTCCTCCTCCTCCTCCTCCGCCATCATTTTCGTACCTGACACGCACTCCTGGTAACGAGGCCTCCAGCCGTCCACCGTAGATTCTCCAGCCACTTGGTGAGAAGTGCTTCATAAATATTTTGATTGGTCTTATGGTTTCCATCATGGCGTGCTGGAAGCCGCCGCCGCCGCCGCTGCTCGAACCACGATCTCCTGAGGGCAGCCCAATGCTGCCCGAATTGTTTAATTTCTTTCGGCTGCAAATGGTATTTGGGCGAGCGGTGGAGTTTATTGCAAATGTAGCCGTGAGAGAAGCTCGGGTCCGTAGCCGTAAAAAAACAGGGAGGAATTTAGATTAATTTGGATCAATTGTCCATGTGAATCCCGGCGTGGCAACAGTGCGATGTTAGTTATCATATGGATAAATCACGAAATCAGAATGTTAACATTGTTAAACTCCGGAGTCCTGCCGACGTAAAGTGTGCCTTAATACATCATGACATAGATGCGGGTATTCAATGTTCCGGTCTCGACTCTTACATTTCGGGTGCTTCGAGACCTTTAATAACTAACCCCTACTGCGATGTCAAAGGAAATGAAGCTTTATATCAACCCTGGATTGTGATTAATTTACCGGGGGAACAAATCGACTAATTTTTCTCTCTGACTGGTGAAGTGGTGTTGGTCATCAGTGTTACCAGAGGCGGATCGTGAAGTTATCGCCGAACGTAATTTTAATATCCTGTCTTACGAGCGACGTATCTTAATTCTATAGCAATACCCCGGCAAACGGATGACGAATCATGCCGTTCGAGTCTCGAACTGAAGCGATGATAAATGTCTCGAGTAATGGCAATGTAACGAATCCATCAGGAGGGAGGCATCCCCCGGCAGGAGCCTTCACTCGCCTGACGTGCGCCTTCTGCAGGAGACTTGCTGGTATCCATGTGATGCCAATCTCGATAATAATTTGATTACCATTAAGGCTTCTGAATGGGTAAATGCAATTAGCTATCAGTAGGAGAAGAGGGCGTACATCAGCCCCAGATCTGTAACTTCTCCGACAGCAACACCCCCGTCTGGAGGGTACAGACAGCCTGTATGAAATTATAAAGTTTTGTAATCGCTAGACAGGGAGTTCATTGTTTGCGACGTTGACTTTATGATAAGCATTTTGCATTTCGTTATCAACGGGGCAATGAAGAGTGGTAATTATCCCAACACTGAGCCGCCCCCACCCCAACCCCAACCCAAAAAACAAAAAAAGTCCAAATGATTGAGGTAGAAGGAACGTACAACCTCCACAAGTTGGCAATTAATTTCCTTGAGTTTTCAGCTGTCATACTCGTGTCTTGCCTTGTGGTCGGTGAAGCTCTGGGCCTGACTGTAAGGTATTGCCGGCCGACCTGACTGCCAGAGGCGCCCCTTGAGCTGGGTTAAGGTGGTATTTGTGGCCCGTCGAATTAGATAGATAGATAGATAGATAGATAGATAGGCCCAGAGGCATGTAAGGTTGATAGTTAAAGGGATGAATGTACGTATAGACGGAAGAATGTATAGATCAAGACAGATAATGTGAGTTTAGTGTATTTTTAAGATCATGAGAATATTCTCAACTATTACGAGTTTTGGGTATGATGAGATGGCCCTCCACCTAAGCCTTATTTAGTCAGCTTAAAGGCCCGGGCGTCGTAGTCAAGAGTCGCACAGTCGTGCCCAAGGGTCGTTCCGTCGTGCTCAAAGGTCGTATCATCTTGCTCGAGGATCGTACCGTCGTGTTCAAGGGTCATAAATTCGTGCTCAAGGGTCTTACCGTCGTGTTCGAGGGTCGCACCGTCGTGCTCACAGTACGCGAGTAAGACTGTCTTCTGTCATTTGCTTCTCGATGCTAAGGATGGATGTATGTGGCACGCCAAGACCCCTTCACTAGCACAACAGCCCTCAGGGTCCGCACATTCACTGCTCGCCACGTCCTTATGCCTCACAAATCCTCACCCGTCTTCCGCAATTTCGCCGACAACTCTAGAATCTAGATCTGGCTAGGCTAGATCTTGAAGGCTTTCTCGACCACACTCGCTTCGAAGATCCGACCAAACTCCGGCTTGTTGACGCTGAGGTCGACTGTTATCCAACCGGTCTACTTGTGATTATAATAATTAGCTGGGAAGAGATGAACACGGAATTAGTGAGGGCATCAAATGACAGCTTAATGATAGACAAATTGGAAGTTTAATAAATTATACATTTTTCTCTGTGTGGATGTTTGGTTGAGTGACGGGTTGAGGGGGTGGTTGACTAACTTATCTGGCAAAGAATGCGGGTTGTATGTACATGGTTGTAGAGGGTTTACTATAACACTCCGGTTGTTTTTTTTTGTGGTGGCGTTCGGCAGACGAGCTCCAAGTGTCAACATGTGCTTTGGTTGTCAGGCGTCGCTTGCATCGCTGAGGGACTGGTGGCCAGGGGGAGGTGAGTTGCCCAAGAGACGAGGTCGCCATTGCTCATCTGGTCTCATGGGTTCCATACGTACACAGAACATTCATCAGTTCTTCAGCAAAGAACACCTGCCTCTGTTGCTCAGCGGGCGATTGTGTTTTGTCCTATTGATTCGCATTAACAAGATCCTGAGCAGTTCAGTAGTTATCGATTGCCTGAATCTGTAATGATGCAGTTAGTTACCTGTGCCAACATCTGCTGATGAGTGACTGGATGGCTTTTGTTGCGTCATCAACCGCTCATCAGCGCCCTTCTCGGCTGTCAGGGGTGTGAGGGTAGTTCCCCGGGCCAGCAGCCCATAGCAGAAGACAATCAGATAAAGTACAGTTTAACACCGGGCAACCTCATTCGTTTTTTTCTCTTTTTTTTCTCTCTCCTTCCATATCCTAACCTGTGCAAGTGGACGGAGGATATGCGTTGCTTTGATGGATCAGATACGTGTGGGGTTCCCATTCTAGCCAGTATCTGTACCGTGACAAGCTCATTCTCCGCCATTATGAATAATGATACTGCGCGCCATATACACTTACCCCTGACGTACCTCCGCCCCGTCAGGAGGAACGAGGCGCATTTCATCTTTTAGACGGACATGATGCATGGGTAATGGCGGCGCGGGAGAGCAAACAGAACATGGCGTCGAATCACGCGATCTTATTCAGAGAAGGATCCAAGTCTTTCACCGGTCACTAGATAAGATCGAACCTCTTCCTACCGCTGCTCCTGCAAGCCGCTCCTGATGCAGGCCAAGCGTTGGTTCCTTGCCCTGTGGCCAAGCTGAGTGGTGGGCAAGGGGGAGAGAGAGGGGTGCTCAGATGGGGAGGAAGCTGGGGAGAATGCAAGTACTATAGGGAAATAATAAATAATGAAAATAATAATAATGACGTTATTATACTAAGCGTCAAGAAACGTGGGAAGGTAAAGGGTAAAATAACCTGGCCCATTGTATCAGCGCTCAGGAAACCAGCCTAGTTCACTGGATGGATCCACGGGTCGAGAAACGCAATGATTGCAAGACAACTGAGGAGTATTCAGTAGCTTCAGTGTGGACACTGCATCTTGGGCATAAGGATTTTTGTGATATGAAGAACCAATTGTTTTTAATGTTGGAGAGATGGGTGATGTCCAGAAAGCAGACGAAAAAGTGTAACTCGTACATGTCTGGGGCGTAAAGTTTGAGATGGGTGTACGTCTGGTGGAGTGAACTTCAAGAAAGGTTTGGGGGTCTTGGGGGTGGGTTGTTTAGCGCTTGTCAAGTCATTATGGTGCAAATGTTTTTCAGCGTTAGAATTTTTGGGGAAGTATAGTCTTTCATCTTAGGTTGCTGAAGTGAGAGACAGGGTTGGTTTTTCTTATATATGCTGGTTGGTTATGAAATTTAGGTGAAGGGGTCTATTACTGTTGCAAAGAACTGAGTGCCAAACATGTTCAGATGAGATTAGATTGGAATCACTTTTTGTTTACTGGGTTATTCTTTTGTTTTCCTTTTATTGTGTAGGTGTTTAACGTGTGTAGTTGCTGAGCAACCAGTCACTGTTCTGAGTGCTCTGTTTTGTGTGTTTGTGTTTTGTTATGTTCGCCATTTAGATGGGTGGATGACCAAGCAAGTCGGGCATTGTTTAGGATGGAGCGGATGAACTACTTGTAGAAGGTATTGAGATTATTTTCCCCCTATTTTAAACTGGCGCCAGTGAATGTTCAGAGGGCGCTTAGTATGTTTATGTTATTTGTGATATTGTTTATGATGACGTAGGGAGGAAATGACATGCGTGTGGCATATGTGATACATAGAATGGTTTGGTGTTTCGCTGTGTGGGCTTGCTGATCATTTAGAGTTATTGGGGAAGGGTGGGGGTAGTTAGGTTAGATTCAGGGAGTGAGAATGATAGTGGTTATCTGAGGTCATCTGCATATGAGAGGACAGTCACACATGCAGGGGTTGAGGCGGGGAGAGATCGCTAAGGGAGAGACTGAAGAGGGTTGGAGATGGGACACTACCTTGTGGAATACCACTGAATATGATGAGGATTTGGGAGATGAATCGTGTGTGAATGACTGTGTTTTGGAGGCCAGCTATGAAGTTGGTTATCTTTGGTGTGAGTATGCGAGGAGGGAAAATTGTTACTGCCAATTGAGACTAGAAGTTGTGGCTGGTTGAAGCCACCCAGCCAACGACGTATGGGTGTTGTTTGGTTGTGGAGTGACTGGGTCTAATGATGTCTATGTAACCTGGACCCATGATATGCTTCTGGCTGCTGCTTCCCATAGTTTATTTGTGAAGACCTACCACAAGGACTGACTGCTGTGATGCCTCCTGTTTTCACAAAGAATAGTTGTTGGAATTCATATACTACACCAACACTTGGCCACACACTACACTAGCACTTGGCCACACGCTAAACTGACAATTGGCCACATACTACACTGATACTTGGCCACACACAACACTAGCACTTGGTCACACACTGCACTAGCACTTGGCCATGCACTTCACTAGCACTTTCCCACACACTACACTAACTCTTGGCATACGCTATACTAACATTTGGCCACACACTGCACTAACACTTGGCTACACACAACACTAATTCTTGGCCACAAACTACACTAACACTTGGCCACACATTGCATTAACACCTGGCCGCACACTACACTAGCACCTGGCCACACACTACACTAGTACCTGGCCACATACTACACTAACACTTGACCGCACGCACTACACAAACACTTGACCAAACAATACATTAACACTTGACCACACACTGCACTTACATCTGGCCGCACACTACACTACCACTTGGCCACACACTACACTAGCACTTGGCCACATACTACATCAACACTTAGCCACACACTACACAAACACTTGACCAAACAATGCATTAACACTTGGACACCCAGTACGCTAGCACTCGGCCACACACTCCACTAACACTTAGTCATACACAACACTAGCATTTAGCCACACATCACACCAACTTCCCATTTAGCCCCCACATCACACTAGGTCTCTGTAGGTCTCTGCCACACACCATAACCACATAACCACCACAGTCGATCGTGGTCTCAGAGGACGACCCTGAGCCAGGAGAGAGAGAGAAGGGTGATTTGCGAGGCTCCAAGATTGATCAGCCCCATTTTGAGATTATCAGTGCTAAGCCACTCATTGTTGCAATATACTGTTGCGCTGATGGATGGCCGCCCAGTGTCATGTTGCAGGCCAACCGCCCTTTCTGGCATTTTGGTTCCTCTCTACTCCTCACCATTCTGTTCCTCCCGACGTCTTGCTTATCATTCTTTCCACTTATTGTAATACTTTTCTTCTTCTTCTTCTTCTTCTTCTTCTTCTTCTTCTTCTTCTTCTTCTTCTTCTTCTTCTTCTCCTTCTTCTTCTTCTTCTTCTTCTTCTTCTTCTTCTTCTTCTTCTTCTTCTTCTTCTTCTTCTTCTTCTTCTTCTTCTTCTTCTTCTTCTTCTCCTTCTTCTTCTTCTTCTTCTTCTTCTTCTTCTTCTTCTTCTTCTTCTTCTTCTTCTTCGTACAGACTCGCATCTCTCTCCCTCTGTCTTTTCTTCCTGGATGTACAAGTAAGCTGTTCATTCTGGCTAACAACGTTGTTCTGAGCGGCACAGTTCGTCTGTGCCTCAGTGGGGTGTGGACCAGAGGGTGCTCAGCGAGGAAGCCACTGGTTCGGAGTCACGTTCGGTGAGGGTAAAAATCCCATCACGGATCCAGGCCGACGCTCGTCTGGAATTCTGGAATCTCTTGTTCCATGTGGCAGTAACATGAATGTGCACTCTGCATTGATGTGGTCTTTTTCACAGTCGGTCGGTCCCAGCAGAAAAGCACCTGTTTTAGAGAGAGAGAGAGAGAGAGAGAGAGAGAGAGAGAGAGAGAGAGAGAGAGAGAGAGAGAGAGAGAGAGAGAGAGAGAGAGAGAGAGAGAGAGAGAGAGCCTCCAGACCCGTCCATCTCTTATACAAGCGGGAGGTTGGCTCATTGTGATATAGCGTGCGAGATGATGTTGAGAATGTTGTGTATGATGTATGGCGCGCACCTTCACAACATCGGCCAAACATTTCTCCATGGGAGCGCCTCTTGCTCACACCGCCAGGTGTGCCAAAGGCTCGGCAGGAGAAAGAGAGAAAAGGAAACTAACTCTATTTCACTCCATATCGGTCTTGTAGCGAGTGCTGGGGTTATCTGTCTCTTGGATATGGCTTGCGAGATAATGGCACTTGGTCGGCCTCTCCCGCGTGATGGAGAATGTCACTTGGTTGAGGCGCAGCGATGGCGCTCTTGGCAACCCTTGCGATGGCGGACGGCTCCGCACGATCGGCTGGGAATGTTCTTGATGCCAAATGTTCCGGACACCCGCAGATTTTCACGCAAAAGCCAGATCTTAATTGCGATTTTGTAATTAAAGATCAGCAGGCGGATCTTCCGCGCTGAGCCTGGTCGATGAAGGTTCGTGTGGGAGTGGGTCAAGTCCGCTGGTTGTTTGGTAGATCAAAGTTTGGTTTAGATCGTTTCATCATGGGTTACAAGGGACGGGCGATAGGATGCCTTGCTGCATTGGTCAGTGTGTGACTGCGTCTTTAGAGCTGTGAGGTAGAGTGTACAGGTGGCGATGCGCGTCGCTGGCGCTGGTGTGTGAGGGAGGTTCGCCAGTGTACGTACCTGGGAGAGGATCTGTGGTTAAGTTATTGCACGAATTGCCTCAGTTACCTCGACTATCTACTCTCACCACTGCTCTTATTTCTGCAGCTGCTGACGCTGTTGCTGCTGACTTTACTGCTGACGCTGTGCCACCGTCACTGCTGCTGACGCTGTTGCCACTCCCATTGCTACTACTGCTGTTCCCTCTACTGTTTCTGCTGCACCTGCGGTCACTATTTTGATGGAGGTAATCTCATTTCCATCCAATCTTGACTCGGATCATTTCATTTACCATAGACTCTCCTCAGTTCATGTCACTACCATAATCTTCTTCCTATCCCACTTAGGACAGTAGTAAACAGATTCAGGATCAAAAACAGATAATCTACACAAAGGCCGACGGGCTCCTCTGTCTTTCCTATGTCTTCCTGCGTACCTCTCATTCAGATCCTGTCTGCCAAACAGCCCTGGTTCGCATCACCTCACTTCCATGTATCCTTAGCGCGAATCACGTCACTTGAGAGTTTAGAAGACAAGAAATGACTCTAGAAGGATTGATTTGGACACCTTACTGCGCTTGTAGACACAGATTTGGACACCTTACTGCGCTTGTAGACACAGATTTGGACACCTTACTGCGCTTGTAGACACAGATTTGAAAATGGAAGTGCTATAGGAAAGAGGTATCATAACGGATAGTTCTCGCGTGGCTCATCTCTACACATAAACCATGGGTAGGTGCCATGGGATCAGGCCCTATGGGGTAGACAGATATAAACCCTTCACGGAAACAGTGGCAGAAGTAATCCCTGTAGAAAAGAGAGAGGGGAAGCGACAAAGGGCGGACGGAAAGGGATGGTTGAGGGATAATAGTAGAAGGAGAGATGATAGGAAGGAAATTTCTTGACTCCAGTTTGGCTACAAGAGAAGTGAAAGGAAAACCAACCTTGATACGTGAGCAGTGAGGAATGAGATCTTGATAGACGTGAAAAAGTTGTTCAGATGAAAGATAGTTACGGCACCAATACATTACCACAGCAGCTTTCTGGGAAGCAAATATTGTAATGGTTACTGTGTGGGGTTTCCAGGATAGATTGAAGGGCACTGTTTTGACTTACATTTTTGTTATTGTAGAGATGAACTGCGGTGTTCAGAAATCTAAAAGTAGAGAATGAGAAAGATTTAGAGAGAAATATAGTTAGATATCTCTAGCGCACTGTAGAATCTAGCCAGCCTACAGCTTCCCCTTTCAGAGATTCTGCAAGGTCTGAATGGAAAGGATCTATGTTTACCTCAAGGAAAGATATCAGAATCGGAAATGGCGAGGACGGGGAAAGGAGTGTACGATGTGAATAGCTGAAATAAAAGAGTAGAGCTGAAGGTTGAAAAAAGCAGATCACCATCACCTCAGCTTAATGTACCATTACCACAGCTTAAATGTACCATCACCTCAGCTTAACGTACCATTACCTCAGCTTAATATACCATCACCTCAGTGTAATGCACCACCCCACCTCATCTTAACGTAAGATCGCCCCAGCTTAATGCACCATCACCTGAGATCAATGTATTATCACCTCAGCTTAGAGTAACCTTCGACTCAGCTTAACACAGTTGTCTGAAGCATGGAAGAAGATTCTATCTGTGAACTCGACTGGAACTTTCATAAACTTCCGAAATCGATGCCCAGAATAACGTTGGCGGTGCTCTGTCCCAATGGCGTCCATCTTGACGCAGCATCGCACTTCCGAAGGAGCAAAGCGAGAGAGAGAGAGAGAGAGAGAGAGAGAGAGAGAGAGAGAGAGAGAGAGAGAGAGAGAGAGAGAGAGAGAGAGAGGGAAGGAAGGAAAAAAATGAAATAATCGTCCAATCGCGAGCCACAGACGGGAGTCCCTGAACCCCACGGGCGAGCTGAGCCATGCGGAGTGGCCAAATCAATAACCATCAACATTCGGCATAATTGCCACTGCAGACAGCAAACAGCGGGGTTGCATGCGGGAAATGAGAGGCTAGGCGTATGCGGACCAATCCGAGATCAAAATGTCATTCATGATTACCACGGGGGGAATCTGATTGGCTGAGGTAATTGCAGGAGTCGAATGTCGGGTGGCGGCGTAACGAGCGGTTCTGAGGGCTCCTGTCAGGGTATCATCGCCATCGGAGTCCTGGAAAGCCAGCCCTCTTCCTCCGCGGCCCCGGGCTGGAACGGGTTTATCTGCACCAAGAAGCACTCTTTCTCTCTTTTTTTTTCCCTCGTCCTCAGATATTCCACGCCCAGATGAATTATAAGAGCTGCTATGGCCAGGGAAACATGGATGCGGGCAGACAAAAAGGATGGCGGTGATGGTGGGTATGGAAAGGGGCTGGAAGAAGACCTTGGAAGATGCTGGACCAAATACTGCCATTTTACGGGCTTTAGTATGGGTAGTTCTCATCTCCGGTGCTCTGAAGTTCTCTTAACTCTCTGGTCGTCTCCGTTGAATGCAGTTCGAGGCGAAAAGGAGGTGAAACGAGCAAGGAAATAAGTGGCGAAAAAGAAAATGGTTCTCGAGGGCTTTAAGGAAGGGATTCCAGTACTGATGACTCCCTGAGGATTCTCAAATCAAAGGGGAATCCGATCTCATCTGTCCTCTTTCGATGTTTAGATTCCATGATATTCATTTCGTATTGCGTTACATACCTGAGATGTTGCGAAGCCCAGATGTAACAAGTCTCGATAGATTCGAACCTCGTTTCTAGCATCGCGATAGAACTCAGTTGATGCCGAGGCAATGGCCAGAAACTTGGGCTTAGAGAGATTCAAATCTGTTGTGGTAGCAAGGGATGGAATTTGATGGTCTTCATCGTATCCCAACCTGAGGAAAGGGCCACACGGGCAACGAAGTGGTGTTGTTGACTTTATCATGAAGACCTGAAGAAGGTGTTCACGTTTATTGGACTGCTGTTTCCAAAATGATATCGTTGACACTGATGACCTTGATGGTCGGTAGTACTGAAGCCGAAAGAGCCAACCAGCTAGCTTGAGTGTGTCAGTTAAGCTTGAGTGGAAATGTACCGAAGTACGAGGGGTCATTCATCCCAGGGTGGATCCCAAGGGCTATCCTTCTGCTGGAAGGCAGGATATTGAGACAGCTGAGTGAACTGCGATTATATGAGGTCTCCTCATGACGGCATGAGAGACGGTCAGTGCAGTGGACGACTCGTACTCATTATGAGGGATAAGTTATAACATGAGTACGTTGAGTCATTAATGAGGAACACGTAGCAAGGCATATGGACCTCCGTGGTGTGGTGGTTAGCGTTCCTGACCGTCACACATTCACGGGCCGTTCAGGGTCGAACGTCTAGGTTCGAATCCTTGTTGCAGCAGTCGGTCCACAATCAACTCAGCTGTTTATCCACCCCTAGAGGTTGGTCGATAAAATGGATACTTGGTTCAGCATAGGGTATATATATATATATATATATATATATATATATATGAATTGACCTATGTTTATATAAACATTATTTACCGAGAGGTTCACTTTATCTTTAAAAAAGATCAGCATTTTTCCTCATTTTGAGAAAGAGATCTCACTGTTTCTCCCCCACATCACGACAGAAATGTACATAATTCTCTTCAAGAACAGCACTAGTACCTTAGCTGTTATGAGTGAACGGCGCTGCCTGTGGGCGGTGTGAGGTAGTTGCTGCATCGCGTCTTTCGTCGTAATCAATTTTTTGACTCTGGCAAAAGATGCAGCATTTCTTCAGCTGCCGAGCCTGCGCCGCGCCTGTGCGTTGATTGTTCGCTGATCTTAATGATCGTTGGCTGAGTGAACGTTGTCTTGTAGTCCTTTAGAAGCTTATGGATGTTTAGCTTTAGGCGCTGGCTCGACACGCATCTTTATCGTCAGTGGTATAACTGGAGACCCGCGCCAACATTGCTGGATATCTACGCCAGCATAACTGGAGATCCACGGCAGCATAACTGGATAACCTAACTGGACACCCACGCCAATATAACCAGAGACCCACGCTAGAATATGTAACCTGATGCAATATTACCGGCTCTCTTTTCGTGAAGTAGGAGGTAATCTTAGCTTTTAGCTTGGACTGGAAACATGAAAACGACCCTTGGTCAACTACCAGTCAAGAGTAGATGACTACCAGCTAACATTAACATTTGAGACCAGACGACCACTAGCTGTCTCTACCAGCACTACCAGCTGAAGCCAGGCGACCACCAGCCCCCTATACCAGCACTACCAGCTAAGACCAGACAACCCTCACCTACCTCTACCAACACTACCAGGTGAGGGTAGACGACCAGCAGCTCCCTCTACCAGCACATCCAGTGAGGCCACACGACCTCCAGGTCTCTTCACCAGCACTACCACCTGAAGAAGACGACCTCCGAAGACGACCGGTAGCTACAGCAACAAGCAAGTGCCATAAACGTCACACGGGAGATGAAAATCGTATCCAACACTGAGGGAGACAGATTCATAATGTACGTGGCATGGGAAACTGAACTTTAAGACAGGGTGGGTAAAAGAGCCATTGCCTCCACCAGGCTATGTGGGGTCCCAGCGTGTGAGGGTATGTTTATAATGTGCTACAAAGACGTGATTTATTACCTAAAGATAATATATGCTTTTAGTGTTTATCATAAAGGACATATTTTACGATCTTTTTACGTCCAAGTTCAACAAAGTCAAGTTCAACAAAGGAAAGTAATTTAATGGAACACCACGTAACAAGGGGATCGTATGATTACTTTCTATTGCGAGTGTCTTACACTGCATGATGCAGAGTGCATCGTCTGCCTTTTTTCTTTTCTTCCACGTCTCCTCTCCTGCCCATATGTTCGTTCCTGAGATAATAAATATACGAGTATTACAGGTCAGAGTTAAACGGTGTAACAGACGACCCTGCGTGACCTGCGGAGATGATGAGTCTGATGTTGGATGCTGCCCTTACCGACCCCCAACCACACACACACACACACACACACACACACACACATCTAGGATCGTATCTCTAGCCATTTCCACGATCCGCCTTTCTCCTCGATCTTCCTCTGTCGCTTGGCTGTGGCAGCTCTTCTTCTGACATGTCCCTCGATGTTCAGACCTTCCTCCTCAAACCTCTGGCTTTCCAGCCCTGGTTCTAACATGGCCCCTCGCTGGATACCCATTTCATTCCCCTGTTTTGCACATGCCACAGAATCAAGTCTAACCTGCTTCTCGTTGTTCAAAATACTTCCCCATCAGTCCCTTGGCATTCCAGCTATCTTCCAGTGCCCTGGCCTCTAGTCTTTACTTAAATTTCTCAACAAGTCTCATAGGTTTTCCAGCTATCCTTTCACTCCACTAACATTTGTTCTTCACCTGACTTACCAACTGGCCTATCAGGTTATATACCTTCCTGTCATCCCACCATTTACTTGGCCCTCTACCCATACTTCCAGCTCTTGGTAATACTACCTACTATTCCAGTCTCTGCAACTCACAACCCCTTAGTGCAGTACCTTGACCTGTCTTTCCAGTCTCATAACACTCCAAGCATCCTTCCAGTCCTTTGACCCACCAACCTTTTTTTTCCAGTTCCAGGACTGACTACTAGTCTTTCTAGTCCATTGACTAACTGCCAACCTTTCCAGTCCTTTCAACCATCCTTCCAGTCCCTTCATTCATCCTTCCATCCACTTCACTCATGTTTCCAGTCCCTGCACCCAGCCCTCCACTCCTTACAGCTATCCTTCCAGTCCTCTCACTCATCCTTCTAGTTCTTTGACTGCCTACGTGAAGTTCCAGTCCCTTGATTAGCTAGCCAGTCTCTCAGAGTCCAAACCTACGACCACGCTGCTATTTTCCTTGTCTGTAGCCAAAACTATCCAGTTTCTCTGGCCTAAGTTCTCCAGCATTCACACAAGAGCGCGAATTCCTTCTCACGTGATAAATATAATCCCCAGGTTTTTCAAAGAACTCTTTCATATGATCTAAATCCATATAATAGAATTGTAAGGAATTAGGGGACGTCAGTGAGATCAACTAATTTCACAGGTTTCCATTTCAAATGAGGTGAATACTAAGAGGTCATTTCAAGACCCATTTGGGGCCTCTTGTCGTGAGGACTACAGTGACGTCAATGAGAGTTACAGGTCACTGGAGTTCATTTGATAACTGTTCTTGTAATCTCAGATTTCATTTACGTCCTGCTCGATCCAAACGCGTTTGTTTGTGTTATCCTTGACTACAAAATGTAGAATGATATGATATATATGTGATGGCACTTTCTAAGGCAAAAAAACACATCACTTGCGTACTCAACTTAAGTAAATGCTCAATCTTGTTGCATTCTCTAAGAGCTGGAACCTTCGGAACCAGCTTGGTACTCTATGCCAGAATGTTATTTAATAAACCAGTTGTTCCTCGCGACCTCGCCGTTACAGACCTGTATGTGGGGGGTCACCTACCCCGACATCCGTGCCAGCTGTAAATCTCGGGCGTTAAGACAAGTAAATATTCTCAAATCTTCAAGAAAAAACTTGATTGTACGTCCGATGCGCCGGATAGAAAGGTTGCATCTGCTTGTAACAATATGAGATCACGTTGCGCCTCCCTTTTTTTTAGCTCTGTAAGTCAGCTGTGTATTGGGTCATCATGTAGTTATCCCAGCCTTCTAGACCCACAGCCTGATTGCCTCTTGAGGACAAGGGCTATTGCTACGTTGCTTTGAGAGTCAGCACTGGGTAGAACCATTCACCCCTGGGGCAGCTTCCCTCGTCAATTCGTGTATGTCTTGGCCTCACCGCATAGCAAAGGTGTGTGAGGGGACTGTAGGCAGTTACCCATGTCTTGTGTCGTATTCATTTTTGGGGGCGCAGGTAAGGAGCCCCTTTGGCTGAATGAGCCAACTCGCCTCACGAACACATGTTCGAACTCTTCACACACTCAGGAGCCCCCGACCCCTTCTACTAAGCCATCTGGTGTGAGTACCTTGAAGCCTCGACCACATCTTCTCTCTCTCTCTCTCTCTCTCTCTCTCTCTCTCTCTCTCTCTCTCTCTCTCTCTCTCTCTCTCTCTCTCTCTCTCTCTCTCTCTCTCTCACGATAGTCGAACTCGAGTGCTACTCCAGTGAAAAATAAAAAAAAAAAAATTCAGTTCTTCGAGTTGATCGCTTCCCAAAATGTTATCATCAACTTCTCGAAGTTCCACGAACGGTCCGTGATGCTAGTGGTCGACCATTCCTCATCATCAGTGTCAAACTCCGGGACAAAACTGCTCGCCCACTAACATACGTCAAAATTAGAACCAAAAATAGAACGCGGAGGAGAGTGTCATAATCATGAAGCCCCAAAGGTTCAGAATCGAAAAGCTCCGAAGTCTTAGAAGCGTGAAGCCCCAAAGGTTCAGAATCATGAAGTACCGAAGGTTTAGAATCATGAATGCCCAAAGGTTCGTCATTCTGAAACTCCGAAGGCTCAGATTCATGAAGCTCCGAAAGTTCGAAGTCATGAAGCCCCGGAATGTTTGAGATTACGAAACCCTCAACCTCATTATGAGGAACATATCATGTAATGCTGTAAACATGTGGAGGTGCACGCATGTCCGCCCCCTTCCAAGTATGTATATACTGACGTAAGCTCTTCCCTACCACCATTTATAACACACACACACACACACACACACCGCACAATCCCTCACCGGATCTGTGGCAAACCTTGCAGCTTGCCCACAATAATCATTTCCAGGCTTGGCATGCCAGACAGGCTCGGAGCCGTCATGCAAAAAGCCGATCAGGCCAGGACGGACCAGCCTTCTAAATATGGTGAGGAGGAGGAGGAGGGGGATCGTCGGCCCCGCTGAGGGCGCTTATTAATTAAATCCCCCGCCGGCCTTACTAGTGCTGCCCTTTACCCAGATTCGTGACGGATGTAAAGCTGTAGCCTTGCTAGGCCGACCTTGTTCACTCTGAGGGGGAGGGTGACGTGCGGCCTCAAGATGTACGAATGTGTATCCATAAAAAAAAGAGATGGGCAGAGAGGCTGGATATGCTGCGACCATCTCCTGTGATGTGGCAAAACAGAGATGGGCAAAGAGGCTGGTTATGCTACGACCATCCTAGTGATGTGGCAAAACAGAGATGGGCAAAGAGGCTGGTTAATACTGCGACCTTCTCCTGTGATGTGGCAAAACAGAGATGGGCAGAGAGGCTGGTTATGCTACGACCTTCCTAGTGATGTGGCAAAAAAGAGATGGGTAGAGAGGCTGTTAATGCTGCGACCATCTCCTGTGATGTGGCAAAACAGAGATGGGCAAAGAGGCTGGTTAATACTGCGACCTTCTCCTGTGATGTGGCAAAACAGAATTCCTCTTTCTTACGCCACTACAGAATACAAGAAAAAAAATCGTAACGGTGGTCCGTGTGTATGGCCACTCTCGTAATATTATTCGAGTATCCATGAGTCGTCCTAATCTATTATAAAACAAAGAAAAAGAAAAGAAAAAACTGCTTCACTAACGCCACGAGATGTCTTTACTTCGTCTCGTTAGTCATTCATAGAGAGGCCTGTCCTCGTTGCTCAGAGGTTTAAGCATATCCTTCTACATTTTCCCTAATGTTCTTAGAAAAAAAAATGGAGGTATTGTAGAAGACTGTCGAGGACTTTAGCGAAGTGCAAATAAAAGTCTGAAATCTATATAATGACGGAAATTAAAGTCCGCCATATAAGAAGGGTCCATTTTAAAAGGCCTGGACAAAAAGGTAATGGCCAATTGATGAACACCGAATAGAATGGACATGATTACAACGACTGTCCGGGGTATCGAAGGAGGATGACGCTATTGCTACTGCAGCGTCAGGAGCTGCTCCACCACCAGGGCACGCCGTGCTGACACTGGGTCAGGAGGTGTATCACCAGGGGAGTCGTACTATCTATTCCGTAATTGTCGTTAAAATGAGTTTGTAATCATTGGTAACATCACCGCACACACACACACACACACACACACATACACACATAAACCTCCGTGGCGTAGTGCTCAGCGCTACTGACCGTCACGCATGCGCGGGCTGCCTGGGATCAAACCCGCATAGGTTCGAATCCCGATCGCGACAGCCAGTCCACAGTCCACCCAGCTGTTCATCCTCCCCTAGGGACTGGTCGATGAAATGGGTACGTGGTATAAACTAAGGTGTTTGTGTGGACATATATACGTAGGAGTAAGAATACAGTGCATATATACCAGGTTAAGAGACGGGGCAACATGAGTGTAAAACTCTTTGACAGCAACACATGAATAGTAATCACAAATATAATCACATACTGAGTGATTACTGTGATAACTGATATGGTCATACTTGTGTTAGTTTCCTGACTTGTCAACTGTCGGTGTGGTTCGGACTGGTCTCAGGTCTCAGACCTTCAAGAATGGCCCAAATCCCCCGAAGACATCATGATTTTAATCTTGTGTTCCATCATGATCAAGACAATGTTCCTGGACATTTGATCCTCTTGGTTCTTTGTGTCGCTGCCGCCACGCGCGTGGAAATTGATCCCCTGAAGTTTTGCTTTAACCAACTGGCTTTCCAGTTCCCATGAGACCGAGATTATCTCTTCGAAGTACCTCGTAGACTTCACTATCTCTACCTTCCATGTGCCGGGTGAGATTGAGTTTGTCTCTTCGCAATACCTCGAGGATTTTGCTATTTTCCAGATCCTCTGAGATCGAGTTTGCCCCCAACATCGAACCTAGAAGACTTCATCATCTCTTCGTGAGATCGAGTTCGTATCCTCATCCTATCTCAAAGACTTCGACACCTCTACTTTCCAGGACCTCTAAGATCTCCTTATACTACTTCGAAGACTTCACCGTCTCTACTACCTTCCAGTTTCTCCTGTGAAGTCAACCCTTCTTCTGAATGCTTCCCTCTGCCATTTGATGACACGTTCTCCAGGCTCCAAGCCTAAAGCCAACCCCCATCTAATGGCATCCATGCATGAGCAACTAAGTCCGGTCAAGCCACGTTAAGCATATATGGACTGACATAACCTCTCCTTATTGTTATATTTCAGTCCCTTGATACAGTTCGTTGTATGATTATACTTTGTGTAAGATAGGCATTAAGTATGACGTGTTTGTTACGCGTTAGTTTCGAGGATGGTTGAATAGCATGTTACAAGGCCATGGATCTCTTAGAAGTTGAGTTATATTCTTTTTTTTCTTAAACACAGAAACGTAATCCATAGCAATAACAGCTGTTGTTGTATCTCTATAAGTTAGACCAATGAGCGTGTACGTTATGAAGACAGCAAGTCTAGCAACATATTGTAGTCTTACGTGTTCCTATCTTTGCATGTCATGACGGGTCATGGAGAAAATGTTTTAGAAACTTGTAATCATGTTTGCATATAGATATAAGTAGGTGAATAAATGAATGGAATAAGGAAGAGATGATAGATAAAGGAGTATTCATTTTGCGTGCATTTACCAACACCCTAGATGAATTATGATAGAAAATAGAAGTATAATTTTTGTGTGTATTTTCTGACACCCTAGTTCTGTGGTTGAGGGTAAAATTCAGAATCGGTGTTCGGAGGGACTTTCGATAGACCGTTGGGGGGGGTTAGGGAAGGTGGAGGGGAGGGAGTAGATGAAGGTGGGAAGGAGGCCAGACCTTGCCATCTGCTCGACTTCTACCTCTCACAGGTAAATCCCTGTGGGCCTACCTACCTGGTCGGCATAAAGGCAGAAGTCACCGTCTCCAGGCTAACAATAGTGGTCTCCTCAAATGGCCTCGTAAGACTCTCTCCCTCACCCCTGCCACTCCTACAATAATCCCTTGTGATTCCACTGTGATTGGAGTCAAGAATCTCCTTATATCGTCCACGTTCTTAGGGACGCAGTGCGTTAACATCACGTCGATTTGCCACAGACGTTTGTCTCGCGTGGGAGCAGAACGTGTTGGGGGTGTTCTTCAGGAGGTTAGGTAGCCAGCGGTTGGCAGCGCTGGCGAGGGTTCATGTCACAAGTGGTTACCATTGACTGCCACAAAGCTTCAAGGAGGCGAAGCTTTCGTCTCGCACAAACCAGTGGATCTCCACCATTTTGACCGCACAATGGGAATTCCTCGACTGGCATTATGTCTGGGAGAATGTAAATCGGCCACTATCACTGAGACGAGCCTGCCAGCCTATTTATGGCTTTGTTCGCGACACAAAAGTCAAACAGACATTTGCATTTGTATTGTGGGTCCTTTGTTCCCCGTTTTCTTCATCTGCGGGGAGGCTACGCACCTTCGCTCCAAATTATATGGTGGCTTAATGAGATAGATTTCCAATTGCTGATGCGCCATCTCCCCTGGAGACTAAGACAGGGCACAACTCCTCATCACCCTGGGTACGTTCTGGAGCCGTGGAGAGAAAGGTACGTACAATATATCACAGTTACTGGTACAGAACTTGCCTGAAATTATAGTACAGGAATGGTGGACGTGTGAATACCTAGTTATGTAACGCGGGGAGTGAGTCCCTCCACTCAAAGGTTCACACCGCAAAACTTTCTCTTGCAACGTAACATTTTTTTTTCTTTAGCTTATTTATACTATTTCTCATGTACCGTTGTCTCTTTCTCTGGGCTTCTTCTTCTTCTTCTAAGCCTCTTCGACTATATCACGGTAGAAGCCTTGGTTTCGCATCTTGTGTTGCTTTGCTTGCTAGGTTTGGGTGTGTACGTCGCCTGTTTTTAAGGTACGGAGTGAGGGAGTTCTCTACACGCGTGTGTAGGTGTGTGATTACTGTGTGTGTGTTTTACGAGGAGAGAGCTTTACACTCGTGTTGCTCCGTCTCTTAACCTTGTATGTATGTGCCATGTCTCTTGCCTTTATGTATGTACACACACACACACACACACACACACACACACACATACACATACACCGGGCTAAACCAGGAACCATATATCGACCAGGCCAGAGGGGAGGATGAACAGCTGTGATTAGCTATGGACCAGCTGCCGCGCCCGGGATTCGAGCCCAGGCGGCCGCGTTACAGTCTCATGGTCAGCAACACTAACCACTGCACGACAGAGGGCCCGTGTGTGTGTGTGTGTGTGTGTGTGTGTGTGTGTGTGTGTGTGTGTGTGTAAAGAATACATAACACCTTTTTATATAAAATGTAAGTTTTTTCATATAGCTGTAAAATCGAAGGCTATAATACTATTACAAATATGGTTATAATAATGCTCACAAAAGCATCATTTAGCGCGTAATGCCACTCTCAGTTTCACTATTCATGAGATATTGAAGAGAAAAACATGCTAATTACACCTCTTTTGAATTAAAAAAAATAATGGATAGTCCTGTTTTATCGAACAGGAATATATACATCGTAGTGTGTAAAGCGGCCAGCACCCTCAGGGCTTACAGGCACGGCCCTAGTAACTGGGTCAGATGAACAGCAGTTGCGTGCACGGCCACACTTACGTGCAGGGTCACAGTAACGGGGTAAGACGATCACCGGTTGCCTGCAAGGTCACAGTAACGGGGTTAGACGACGAGCAGTTGCGTGCAAGGTCACAGTAGCGGGGTTAGACGACGAGCAGTTGCGTGCAGGACCACAGTAGCGAGGTTAGAAGACCACCAGTTGCGTGCAGGACCACAGTAACGGGGCTAGACGACCTACAGTTGCGTGCGGGGCCACAATAACGAGGTTAGACGATCACCAGTTGCGTGCAGGACCACAGTAACGGGGCTAGATGACCTAAAGTTGCGTGCGGGGCCACGAGCAGTAGTTGCTTGCAGGACCACAGCAACGGGGCTAGACGACGAGCAGTTACGTGCAGGACCACAATAACGGGGCTAGACGACCTAAAGTTGCGTGCGGGGCCACAATAACGAGGTTAGACGATCACCAGTTGCGTGCAGGACCACAGTAACGGGGCTAGACGACCTACAGTTGCGTGCGGGGCCACAATAACGAGGTCAGACGATCACCAGTTGCGTGCGGGGCCACAATAACGAGGTCAGACGATCACCAGTTGCGTGCAGGACCACAGTAACGGGGCTAGACGACCATCAGATATCGCAGTGATAACTTGATATCTTCATGGACAGTTTTGTTAACCTGTTGACAAATGATTTCGTGATTTCTTGGTATACAATGTCCGTCGTGGTAGTTCTTAACTTGACACAGAGAGAGAGAGAGAGAGAGAGAGAGAGAGAGAGAGAGAGAGAGAGAGAGAGAGAGAGAGAGAGAGAGAGAGAGAGCAGGCTGTGGGTCTGGACCTCAACACGACCTCCAAGGGAAAACGTTCTCATGTTTGTTATTATCTGGAGAAAATGGAGAACTGTAATGTTTAGGGATTTTGGAAGGATCGTGGAATATGGCGGACATTACCGACTTTTTTCCCCCGTCATGCATATATATATATATATATATATATATATATATATATATATATATATATATATATATATATATATATATATATATATATATCATCCCTGGGGATATGGGAGAAAGAATACTTCCCATGTATTCCTTGTATGTCGTAGAAGGCGACTAAAAGGGGAGGGAGCGGGTGGCTGGAAATCCTCCCCTCTCATCTTTTTTTTAATTTTCCAAAGAAGGAACAGAGAAGGGGGCCAGGTGAGGATATTCCCTTAAAGGTCCAGTCCTCTGTTCTTAACGCTACCTCGCTAACGCGGGAAATGGCGAATAGTTTGAAAGAATATATATATATATATATATATATATATATATATATATATATATATATATATATATATATATATATATATACTATTATTATTTTCATTTTGCTTTGTCGCTGTCTCCCGCATTTGCGAGGTAGCGCATGGAAACAGACGAAAGAAATGGCCCAACCCACCCCCATACACATGTATATACATACACGTCCACACACGCAAATATACATACCCATACATCTCAATGTACACATATATATACACACACAGACACATACATATATACACATGCACACAATTCACACTGTCTGCCTTTCATTCCCATCGCCACCTCGCCACACATGGAATAACATCCCCCTCCCCCCCTCATGTGTGCGAGGTAGCGCTAGGAAAAGACAACGAAGGCCCCATTCGTTCACACTCAGTCTCTAGCTGTCATGCAATAATGCCCGAAACCACAGCTCCCTTTCTACATCCAGGCCCCACACAACTTTCCATGGTTTACCCCAGACGCTTCACATGCCCTGATTCAATCCATTGACAGCACGTCGACCCCGGTGTACCACATCGATCCAATGCACTCTATTCCTTGCCCGCCTTTCACCCTCCTGCATGTTCAGGCCCCGCCCCGATCACTCAAAATCTTTTTCACTCCATCTTTCCACCTCCAATTTGGTCTCCCACTTCTCATTCCCTCCACCTCCGACACATATATCCTCTTGGTCAATCTTTTACATTTGTGTAACAACTTCATTTATATAAAAACGGAAGATTGTTTCTTTGCTCCTCCTCACAGGTGCCTTAAACTTAAAGTGTGGAAGGAATCTAGAAATTTTCCAGATGTGGGAAAAAAGAAGATGAATTTGAAACAAAATTAGCATATTGTACCGATTTCCAGGTAACGTTACCGTTTCTCTGTTGGCAAACAGAGCAGAAAAACAGGGGCATCGTAGCATAAATGAGGAGTAAGGGAGGCTGGCAGGGTGAGGTGGTCGGGCAGGGTTGGACTGGAGGAGGAGGAGGAGGAGGAGGAGGAGGTTCGCCTCCTGCTAACGACGCTCAGCTGGACAACAACAATGGATGTGTCTGACCTGCCCACCACCACGCGCGCGCGCAAGCCCACTTACCAATAATTTCCCTAATTTATTACAATTATGGAACTGCGTCTGTGACACATTCTGGTGATGGTCGGATGCGTCATGTTACAATGAGTGTGTGTTCGTGTATGGAGTTGAACGCGCTATGAATGGGATTAAGGAGTACATATATTCGGTAGCTGGCATCCACAAGGATCGTTTTTGGGTGAGCTGGCGTAGGTAAGCCTTAATTACACCTTTATTCCCTTTATAATTATACCTTTATCTTTATTAACTCCGACTTCTGCAGGTGACAATTGATGGAGACAGGAATTATGGTAACTGATGGTTTAATACGGGTTTAAAACCTCTCACTGGGTAACCCTAGCATTTCTACATATCCTTATGTATAAAGTTATACATAAAACGACGGGGTTCGAAGTGACCAGCTGACCTAGTTATACATTTTCAGAACTGTGCGAGTACGTAGGAATTTTCCAGTGACCTATATATGGTCGAGAGGTGAAAGTGGGGTGGGTGGCTGTGGTGTGTGTGGGGGGGCGTGTGGGAGGGCATCGTTAACATATTCCCCGCAGATGTCGCTGCTCTTTTGTTTCCTAATATTTGAATAATTGATGGCGAGCATATGTTGCCGTGACGGCCAGGCTACAGCAGGAGGAGGCATCAGGGTCCTGGCCAGGGTCCGGTAGGCCAAACAGGAAGTGTTGACATATGTGGTAATGAGAGTCTGCACGCTCGCCACTGTTGCCACCACGGGCGGTCTTTCAAACACCCATTCCTCCCCTTCCTGGCTACGTTGCCAGCAGCCTCCTGCCTGGGAATATGGTTCATGTAGTTAATGATGAGAGAGAGAGAGAGAGATGAAATAATTGGCGATACTGGAGGCTCTTAACGAGAATTAAGAGAGATTTCGCTATTAAAACACGCCATTGGAGCCTCCACTTCCGGATGTATGGCCAACGGACATAACCTCGCAGGACAGGGTAGTACGACAAGCCCGCTGGTCAACAACGCACACTTCGTTGTTGCTGAATGAATAGAAAAAAGCAAAATTATATATAGCTTCTCACCACATTGTGTTCCCACCTCATCCATCCCCAGCCAGAGCAATGACTCACCATGCGTGATGCATCCCACACAGTGTAACGACCTTATAAGGTAACAGTGCACAGAGGAGCCGCCAGGTAACACGTTACATCTCATTTGTTACAACATTCTTTCTCCTTAACTCAAGATTCTCCTGGGGCGAACGCTGGCCCGGCCTAATGGCCGAATCTGGTCACGGGTCAAGAAAGGTCAAGAGATGTGCGGGGGGCCCACGAGTGTAGGTAGGACTCTCCCAACCATATTGTACACATGGGTAATCACACACACACACACACACACACACACACACGCACACACACACACACACTGGCTTGTTCCAGGAGAGAGAGAGAGAGAGAGAGAGAGAGAGAGAGAGAGAGAGAGAGAGAGAGAGAGAGAGAGAGAGAGAGAGAGAGAGAGAGGTTCGGGAGCTCTTGCCTCATGCTACCATCCACCCAGGTGTTCGTCACCATAATAACCCAGAGATAAAGAGGCGTATGACACCCTCTAGCTTCATAATACCTCATTACTCAACCTACGTCCTCTAAATATCTACTTTACTCAAGCCATTAAAATCTGGGTTACTTATACGTTAAGTGCATCTCAGGTTAGTGCGTTAGGTTTTTTATTTTTGGTGGACGTCTAGTTACTTACTTCCTTACTTACTCCTACTTAACAGCAAGTAACAAGACGTCTGGAGGATAACGTAGTAAAGGTACATTTCCTTCGGATATGTACTTATTAAAGTAGTCGAGACTCATGTACTTGTGTAAAAGTATCCTTGATACTTCGTTACTACCGAAAGCACGGTAACGAATTATTGATAATTCGTTACCATGTAGAGTAACGGCTTATTGCTAGTTTGTTACTATTTCAAGTAACGAATTATTGATAGTTCGTTAATAATCAAAGTAACCAATGGTTGATGGTTCGTTACTATCTAAAGGTAACGAATTGTTGATAGTACGTTACCACCTCAAAGTAACGAATTATTGATACCTTTTTCCAATATAGATTAACGAGTGGTCGATAATTCGATACCACTCGCGATAACAAAGTAATTATAGTTTGTTACTGTTTAACAAATAATTGATAGTTCGTTACTACTTTTGGTAAAGAACTACTGATAATTCGTTACTATCTAGAGTAACGAATTGTTGATAGAACGTTACTAACTCAACTAGCGAACTACTGATCATTCGTTACTACCCAAAGTATCTAATTACTTGTTACGGTAATTCTTTGCTACGTGAAGTCACGGATTATCAACGCCACGTCGTGTGTGTGTGTGTATGTAGCTCATGTGGTCGCACTCCCACCTTGTTCCGATACCACTTAATTGAAACCCTGACATCAATTAACAACCCCTCCATCCTTCCCCCACACACCCCCAACCTCTCATCCTTCCCTACACCTCCAACCACCCCTCCTCCACCTTTCCACACACACACACACACACACACACACCCTCAACCCCTCGTCCACCTCCATCCACAAACCCCGATAATGGTCGTGAATACAGATCACACGAGTCTCTCTCAAGAAGTGAAGATACGTGTGAGGTTGTCGTCGTTAGCCGTCGTCAACGACAACTTTGGCGCCTTGTTCCATGTCCCCTGAAGCAGGGACCGGAATTACAGCTGACGAGCTGGGCTCCACACACACACACACACACACACACACACACCTCCACGCCACATTGCCTTCCATTTAATCATTCCATTTGTGAACCGGTAATTACGTTCGGTGGTTCGTCTGGTCATTTTCATGGGGTCCGGACCGACCAACGTTCCGCCTCTGAGGTTTGTCGTGGCCCACCACCAGGCCTCCAGCCAGCCACTGTTGCCAAACACCAGCCACCCGCAGACCACCTCCGCCCCCACATGCTCCTCACTCCCTCTCGAGCGTTAACTCTCACTGCTCTTCGTAACCGTCACCAGCGGAATTAATTCACCAGAACGAAGGCCTATCACAACAACTTCGACCCCTTTCCTCCTTTCCCCTCTTGGAAATGGCCCGTTTCGTTCATACGATCATTATATCGTTAGCTCTTGTCACAAGCCAGCCATTAGTGGGATGATGGTAATGAGAAGGGAGGCGCTAACACAGAGCCGCTGTGTCCGTCTCACACGACAGCCGCAAGCAAGTGGCCACCTTTAGTGACAATGATCAGATAACGTCATCGTCCTTATGCTGCTACTGTGTTTATGTTTCTTTAGGTGTTCCACAGGAGGGGTTGCTGGGGGCACGAAAGTATACATTCCTTTAGGAATCTTTTCTTATACGTATGGTTCTAGTGACGAGCCAGTAAGAAGAGCCATGTACGTATGGTTCTAGTGACGAGCCAGTAAGAAGAGCCATGTACGTATGGTTCTAGTGACGAGCCAGTAAGAAGAGCCATGTACGTATGGTTGTAATAACAGGATCAGCTACATTTATCGATGTCTCTGTTGCCCCAAACAGGCTGGGATACAGGTACTCATAGGTGTTTACCCCTCTCGTTAATAATGTTGACCAACAGAATTAATTTAACCCCCTGCAACATTACGTATTTGACTAATGTTATATTAGTAAATCTACAGATAATTCCTCCCAAATGTTACTAGATATGTGTGAACATCTCATCCATAAGAACTGTCTACTGCAGACACCTCAAGCCTGAAAACTATTCTAACTTCGTCAATAGATGTTTCATTCATTTCTCACACAATCCAGTCATCATTGTTCATTCTTTATGAACAGTTCACTTACTACGTAAATTATCGAATGATTCCTTCACTGCTGTCCCAAGTCTCGTAAGCATTTCTCATGTTATGTAACTTGCAGTGTAACTCCACCACTGAGACCCCAGTCACAAGGACTTCTTCTTTTTTTCTCTCTCGTCGTGTCCTCTTCTGCGCCACCGCCTGGAGGATGGGTGAAAGTACACAACAAATTCCCCGGTTGCTGAGGTAAAATTGAAAACCATCCACCCTCTGGGCAAGCTCCCTTCCTCCAGCGATATACTGAAGAGCATTTCAGGTGGCCTGCCAAGTGTATCTACACACGTCCTCAGCACACATGGAGATATTACACCAGGACCAGGGGTCTTATATGGGTCAAGACTCTGTAGAAGTCTTCGTATGTCTTTTCTAGACATTTCAGAGATTTTCCACGACCTTCGTCCTTCTTCTATCTTACCGATGATGGGGTTTTAGTGTATCCCACTATTTGTGTGTGTGTGAGAGAGAGAGAGAGAGAGAGAGAGAGAGAGAGAGAGAGAGAGAGAGAGAGAGAGAGAGAGAGAGAGAGAGAGAGAGAGAGAGAGAGAGAGAGAGAGAGAGAGAGACGTAAATCACTCGGATGCCAAGGTAATTCTCTTAAGATGAAGGTCTTTAGTTATCCTTCACGTCAGGGCAGATTATTCATCTTGTAGAAACACAGTAGACTTGGCTCAAGGTAGAGACTCCCACATATGGTGTCGTACTAGAATGTGAATCATAGCTACTAGTGCATCGTCGCCACTCATTAGGTACCCAGATGAGATGGTGTACACCAGGGATAACTCTTGTTCCCTCTGTTGTTTGGCTTTCCGAGAGAGTAAGATCAGTACTTCAGACCCTATGTAAGAGAACCTCCAGGAAGCTTATGGAGAGGTTCCCTTTCGTCGTGTTTATTCCCCTGACGTGATGGAGGCAGAAGAGTCTGGCATGGGAGGGTAATGCACACAGCGCTTCCCGATATGTAATGTATCTTTGACCTCTCATATTGCTGTTAGTATTAACGGCTCCACACTACACTGAGTCCTGTTTCAAATACACACCTCACTGCATATGTCATTTGTTTGTGTATATACTGTAAGTGTAATGTTAGCAAGATAAACTGTACATGTATGACGTATTTTCAACTTGCTTTGGGATATACAAAATGTTCTATACGTATATTGCTGTATGCATCACTCACCATCCTGTAATTGTATATCAAGTATATGAAGCATCCCAGACCTCACTCCCTCTCTGACGGGAGGGTAGACGGTGGAGGGGGGATGGTCTCTTTAGATCCATAGGCCCCACTCGGGCCCAATTGTCAACCCTCATATGTTGATGTATTGTACTACCACTGTCCATACGCTCTATACTGGCCTCCACCTACCACGAGATATCTGACCCTCACCCCATACCCTCACTCAAATGCTTGGTCTATATATGCCTAAGCAAGATGCATTTCAAAACCAGCATAAACATTCACGACCTGCCCCCAGCGTTCACCTTATCCCTAGCTAAGATGGAATGTTTTCTTTTTTTTCAGGTGGAAATTCCCAGTGGTTTCATAAACCAGCCATTGAGGAAGCAATAGAGATGGTAGCAAAGAGACCCAGCTGTTACCCAGGAAGGGACAGGAGACCCAGCTGTTACCCAGGGAAGGACAGGAGACCTACCCGTGACCCAGGGAAGGATAGGAGACCCAGCCGTGACCCAGGGAAGGACAGGAGACCCAGCCGTGACCCAGAGAAGGACAGAAGACCCAGCCGTAACCGAGGGAAGGACGGTAAACCCAAGTCTTACCCAAGAAAGGACAGAAGACATAGTGTTATCCAGGGAAGGAAAAAAAAAAGACCCAGCTGTTACCCGGGAAGGATAGCAGACCCAGATATTACGCAAAGGAGGATATAAAACCCAGGTGCTACTCAGAGAAGGGCAACAGACCCATCTATTGCTCAGGAGAGAGAAGCAGACCCATCAGTAATCCAAGGGAAGGCAGCAGACCCACCTGTTACCCAGGAGAGGGCAGTAGACCCATCTCTTACCCAGGAGAGGGTAGTAGACTCATTTGTTACCCAGCAGAGGGAAGCAGACCCATCTGTTACCCAGCGGAGGGAAGCAGACCCATCTGTTACCCAGTAGAGGGTAGCAGACCCATCTGTTACCCAGGAGAGGGTAGTAGATCCATCTGTTACCCAGGAGAGGACAGCAGACCCATCTGTTACCCAGGAGAGGGAAGCAGACTCCCACGGGAGTGGTGTGTGTGTGTGTGTGTGTGTGTGTGTGTGTGTGTGTGTGTGTAGCCTCAAGGCTGACCATCTGGTCAACGCCTTGGAAGGTCTCATCGCAGCTCGACCTCTTGGACCGCACCAAACAGGCCGCTGGACCACAGCCTCCCGAGCCTCACTCATATCTTATTCATGTCTTATTCATGCCAGACCCACAGTTTCTCAGGCTCCTCGGATCCATGGCTTAGGATATTGTTCCTGCGCGATCTGTGCACCATGGTTCCAGATTGACCCGTGGGAACTACCTCTGGGAATCGCATTATTAACATTCTTGTCTGAGCTGGCGGGGGTGTTGGTGATGGTGGTGAGTAGTGGTGGTGGAAATGGTGGTGAAGGTGGGGATGTAGGGAGAGAGAGGGAAAGGGAGAAGGGGTGTAGGGTTGTTTTCGTGGGAGTAGGTAGTTGATGGTGATGGTGGTGAGTGGTGGTGGTCGTCGTGTATTGGGGGAGAGAGAGAGGGAGGTTGTTCTCGTGGGGGGGGGGGGGTTGTGTTGTTGGGGGGGAAATAGGGGAGATTTGCTTGAGGGAGCACGCGGTGGTGGTGATGGTGGTGGGGGAGAAGGGGATGGTGGGGAGGGGGTTGTTATTGTGGGAGTACACGGTGATGGTGGCTGTGTTGGGGTAGGAGTGGTGGAGAGGGGTGTGGTTGTTCACATTACACGATGATGGTGGCTGTGTTGGGGTAGGAGTGGTGGAGAGGGGTGTGGTTGTTCACAGTAGGGCTACGTGGTAGTGATAGTGTTGGTGTAGGGGGGAGAAGGGAAGGTTGTTCTCGTGGAAGTAAGTGTTGGTGATGGTGTTGGTGTTGGTGGTGGTGGAGAAGATGTACATAGGTGACGAACGGACAGATAATTACTTCATCATTATACGCGCAACAGACAACATCTCTCATAAGAGTCAGATCCTCGACAGATAACGGAGTTCGAAGATTGTGAAATGGTAACAGTCAAGTTGGTATACCACACGTTACGATATCATGTACTAAAAAAAAAACGATTCTTCTACAGTAAAGTCGTGCATGATAACCAGTCATGCACGGCATCCATCCAGAAGCCCCTTTTGACGCACGAGTATCTCTAATTGCCCCACTTACGACCCCACCACCCCGGCTGTCGTAAAGTTGTCAGGCGGGCAGCGCCGATTGGCCGTGATAGGTCTACAGGAAATATATCTCCTCATTGTAATTACTTGATCACTCAGCCCGAGTTGTTTCATTTAATGTGGGAACACGTCTGGCCCACACCGAGCAGAGTACGGCGCTGGGTTCATTGTCTTGCTTCCACTGAAGATGGTCCAGTAAATTAACGAGAAAATTGCTCTTATATAAGAGACAATTGTTGTTTTCACTTTGTTCATATATATATATATATATATATATATATATATATATATATATATATATATATATATATATATATATATATATATATATATACAATCATACTTTTCTGTAGTTTCCCAAAGTAAAGACGCATTCATTCATACGCATTATCTTCTTGTCAAGTATAATGCACAGAAACCACAGCTCCTTATCCGAAACCAGGACCCCAGAGACCTTTCCAGGGTTTCTTTCCCCTGGCCATTTCAAGTGCCTCGGTTCAGTTCACTGACATCACGTTTTCCACTTTCTACCACATCGCTCCAATTCTCTCTATCCCGTGCATGCCTCACACCCTCCTGTATGCTCAGTCAGTGATAATTAAGTGCATCTTTCACTCCATCCTTCCATAAGCAGTTTCGTCTCCCCCTTCCTTATCCCTACCACTTCTGACATGTATATCCTCTAAATCAGTCTCTCTTCACTCATCCTAGTCCATATGGCCAGAGCATTTCAACACAATCTGTTCAACTCAACCACCACCACACTCCCAGACCCTCCAGCCCACCACATTACTACCCTTTCCCCAGACCACCAACCACATCGGACCTACCACACCACAGCGGGTGGTAACTCCCTGCCACATCTACCACACCACAGCGGGTGGTAATTTCTACCACTTGAGCAACTGGTTTTTGACTGGGACTCCACTACAGAAGCCGTGTGGAGAAGGTATCTTGCAAGGAATAGGTTGCAGAGGAATACCTTGCAGATATCTGTAGCAATGAAGTGTATCAAAGAGGGTATATCACAGGGACTGTATTGCACAGGTCATATTGCAAGAGGTATATTGCAGAAGGCATACTGTTGGTCGTCATGTTGCAGGGTATATTGCAAGGGGTTACTTAAACAAGAGTACATTGTAGAGGGTATATATTGCAGGTGTAACATTGCAATGGTATATTGAAGGGGGTTATACTGCAGGGGTATACAGCAGGGGGTTATATTGCAGGGGCATATTGCATGGGTTACATTTCAGGGAATATCGTAAGGGATTATACTGTCTGGCGTATATCATACAAAGGAATTCAAACAGCAACAGACCACCGGTGTCTTAACAAGGCTGTTCGTGATTGTGGTAGATAACAGAAAATCACAGATCAGTGTAGCAAGAGCAGAAGAAACACATGGATGTTTCATATGAACAAAGCCTGTGTATTTTCCACAGACCAAAGAAGGAATATATTATGTCGTTCTTGTACTTGAAGCGAAGTATTCATCATGTATTTTCAAACTCGTCTATGGCACTGCTTCTAACTATATGGTATAGTATAGGGGGTTATATGTTTCACTGGGAGGGACATGGCTTTGGGTATAATGTATATTAGGGTATATTTGCAGAAGGTGGCATAGAAACTGAGCAAGAGAATTACTGGTGGGGCTTTATTGTATTTCTTTAAGAAGGGTATTGTATATTGTGTATGGAATACAATGCATCTCTACAAGAGCGTCTGTTGTCTATCACATAGTGAAGATCTCGGATGGGTTATATCGGTAGGAGATATGTCCTGTACTATGTGCAGGAGGTATGATGTATATCGTGTAGTGTGTATATAGTAGGGGTGTTTTGTGTTGTATATCGTAAGGGAGGTTTCCTTCAGTGTTGCAACGCAGATTATGATGAAGGGGTGCTTTTCCCAGCAGTGGAATGACAACACTGGAAAGGATTACATTATATCTCATGTGTGAGACACGTGTGTCAACTCACATATATCTTGTAGACCATGTTGAGGTGTGTGAAAACCCCAGTGTCTGGTGTCATCACCCAGTATCATTGTCATCACCTACCAGTACCAGTGTCATCACCTACCAGTACCAGTGTCATCACCTACCAGTATCATTGTCATCACCTACCAGTACCAGTGTCATCACCTACCAGTACCAGCGTCATCACCTACCAGTACCAGTGTCATCACCTACCAGTACCAGTGTCATCACCTACCAGTACCAGCGTCATCACCTACCAGTATCATTGTCATCACCTACCAGTACCAGCGTCATCACCTACCAGTACCAGCGTCATCACCTACCAGTACCAGTGTCATCACCTACCAGTATCATTGTCATCACCTACCAGTACCAGCGTCATCACCTACCAGTACCAGCGTCATCACCTACCAGTACCAGTGTCATCACCTACCAGTACCACTGTCATCACCTACCAGTACCAGTGTCATCACCTACCAGTACCACTGTCATCACCTACCAGTACCAGCGTCATCACCTACCAGTACCAGTGTCATCACCTCGTCACCTGGTGTCTGAGACCCTCATGACTAATGGTTTAATGTCTCTCGTGAGTGGTGATGAGTCAAGTATGGGTAAGGGTCGCTTGGGTAAGTGGATGATGAGTTGGTTATGAGTGGTTGTTGAGTTACTGGTGAATGGTTGATGTGTTGCTGGTGAATTGTTGATGAGGTGCTGGTGAATGGTTAATGCTCCGTTGTTAATGGTGGATATGTTGCTAGTGAGTAGTTTATGAGTTGATGCTGAGTTGTTGATAAGTTGAAGCAGAATTGATGGTGAGTAGCTGTGAAGCTGCTGGTGAATAACTGATGAGTTGTTGGTAGGAGGCTGATGGTGAGTAGGTCAATGACTTGCTGGTGAATGGCTGATGAGCTGGTGTTGAACGGGCTGATGAGTTGCGAGAGCTGTGATCAGAGGAGGGCCCCTGCTGGGGAGCGAGCCGTGAGCCGCGTTAGGTGTTTGACTTCTCTGCGGGGCCCTCTTGTTGGCTAGGGCAGGGGGTGGAGTGTCCCGATCCCCGGGTGGGCTGGTTCGGAGGTGGTCAGATGACTACAACGCCCACCCCTCCCGCAGTGCCCACACCAGGACGCCCACCAGGGGCCGCCAAAACCCGCCCACTGTGATGTCTTTACTGACGTGGGCGGCGAAGACTTGAGGCTCCTCCCAAACCCTCTCAAATCTCTCCCCCTCCTCTCCCCACGGCCAGACCTCCATTCATCTACCTCCTCACCCCTGGACCTATCGCCCCGAGGAGATAACAAGGTTTTGATGAGTATTATCCTTCGAGAACAATGATGGTAAGGTACTTGGACGGGCCAGTAGATCACATGGTTATAGGGCTGGGGGGGGGGGGGGGGGTAAAGGACTAGCGATATACACAGATGAACAACGTAAATCACCTCCCCTGAACTGACCAGTCTCAAGTGAACAGTTCATTTCTACTCGTCTGTTGGTAGGTGAAGACTACCACAAAAGCATCATTGATCGAAATTGCATGTTTGGTCTAATTCGTTCCTCTAATACGCTCTTTTTTTCTCTTTCTTTTTTCTTTTTTTTTGGCAATACATAATCATGAATTCTATTTTCCATGATGGAGAGTTTTTATATTGTCTCGGGCAAGTCAGGGTTTTACGATTCCTTGGGCGGAGTAGGTCAGTGTGTCAGCTTCGGCTGAAGACAGATCCGGTTACTCATCAAAATAATAGAGAGAGAGAGAAGAGAGGAGAAGATTTATTCCCCAGACAGACTTTACAAGTGACCACCTCGAGTGTGAGGCAACAGTTGCGTCCGGCGAGACACGATCGAATAACTTGTGACGAACTTGACCACACGGCTCGAGGGTCATTGTCCCACCAGGCGAAGGGTGGTCTTTCGTACAGGAAAATATATCTGGATCGCGAGAAGTATTTCAGGTTCTGGAGCAGCAGTTCTCCCTTCCCTCCTGCTGTACTGGTTCAGAAGGTGACGCCATGATTATATCAGCCACCAAAACCCAATCAAGAGTTGAGACGTGTTGGCGGGCGTAGACCCAAGGTCACATGGATTAACACTCAACAGTCCTAATCGAAGTAATGCATTGCTTCTTTTTTGTGTGTGTGGGTGCGATGAGCGATCCGTGTACGACCTGGAGAGCTTGAGGTGATGTGGAATTCATTATGACTTGTATTACATGTGTATCATCTCTGTCTTATTGTGTCTCGAAGCCTCACTCACAGATGAAACTCCTTATCCAGGCTGGATCTTAAAAGGAAATACGAAAATGGCTAAAATATAATTGTCTGAGTTCTTTAGCAAGTGGAAATCCCGCTTTCTTTAAAACGTTCACGACGTAGAGAGAAATGAAAAGGTAAAGAGTTCCAAAGCTTGGAGGTGTAGGGAAAGAAATAGACATCTCAACGGCCCTCCCTTGAGTTGTGGATGTAGGTTGTCCGGAGCGGCAAGATGTACGAGGCAAGAGAGTCATGGTAGGTGGCTTGATTAATGCCTTGCATGGGTGGGTTGTATGAGGAAGTAGTGACTGAGAGGGTGATGGCATGCATACAGCACCAGATTGAGGAGAGGGGAGTAATGCGGTTTCGGAAGCGATGGAGGGTGTATGGGTCGGCTGTTTGCCTTGAGGAATGTGTTAGATAAGTAACTAGAGAAAGAGGAGGATTGTTATATGCCATTTGTAGATCTGGAGAAATTGTATGGCAGTATAGATGAAGATGTTCTGTAGTCGGGGTTGCGAATGTAATATGATGTTTGAAGAAAGCTGATAGAAGCAGTGAGATGTTCCTATCAAGAGCTTAAGAAGTGCATGTAATTAGGATAAGAGAAGAGTAAGTGGTTTCAGGTGGAGGTGGGTGTATGGCAAGGGTATTAGATATCACCATGGCTGTTTAATCTGTTTATGGAATGGGTAGTGAGGGAAGTAAATGCGAGAGTCTAGGAGGGAGGGGCGGGTTTGCAGTCTGCTGAGATTGAGCGGTGAGTCAGTTGTTGTTTAATGAGGACAAGGCTCTGACAGCAGAGTCGAGAGAGGAAATGCTCGTTGTCTGAGTTTGGGAAAGTGTGTGAAATGAGAGCGCTGGGAGCTAATGTATTTAAAAGCAAGGTTATGGAGTTTAGGAGAGAGAGAGAGAGAGAGAGAGAGAGAGAGAGAGAGAGAGAGAGAGAGAGAGAGAGAGAGAGAGAGAGAGAGAGAGAGAGAGAGAGAGAGAGAGAGAGAGAGAGAGAGAGAGAGAGAGAGAGAGAGAGAGAGAGAGAGAGAGATTGGTTACAGGGTGAGCTTGAACAGAGAGAAGCTGGTGTAAGTGGAGCGTTTCAGCTACTTGGGATATGGCAGCGGATGGAACCACATAAGCTGGAGTCAATCATGGAAGGCCGAAGTGGCTAAGGTCCTGGATACATTTATGAGTGTGTGGAAGAAAGTCACTGTGAGTGCAAAGATGACTTCCTTGATGATGTAGTAGTTCCAAAAGTGTTGGATGGACGCGAAGCATGAGCCTTAGATAAAACAGAATGCGAAATAACACCTCATAATGTTTGACATTTAATTCACAACACATTCACTCTCTTTTACACATTCTCATCTACAGTTCACGCTTCGCAACCATACAGCGCCGTCAGGACTATTATACTTCAAATATGCCCATCCTCGCCCTCCCAGATAGTGACCTCTCTATCCACACATCCTTCAGTGCTGCCAGCACTTTCGCCCCCTACCCCACCGCATGATTCACTTCAGCTCCCGTGGTTCCATTCATTGCCATGTCCACTCCCAGGTATATAAAGTACTTCGCTTACGCTACGTTTTCTTCATTCAAACTCACACCCTAACTAACCTCTTTATTTACATTGCTAAACCTAATAACCTCGCTTTTATTTGCATACTCTCAACTTTCTCCTTTCACTCACTCTCCCGGACTCAGACACCAACCTTTGCAGTTTCTCACTCGAATCTGGAGCAGGCGCTGTGTCATCAGCAAACAACAGCTGACTCCCCTAGCCCTCAACTTTGGAAGACTGCAGACAACCTTTACCATGTATAACAAGGAATCTGCACCTAATCAAAAGTGAAAACTGTAAATCATTTTACAAGATGGTATACATCTAGATTAAGAGATAATTGATATAAAGTCGTCAACAGCATATCTACAGATTGCAGTAGGTCACAGTGATGCGTGTGATCTAGCATTTGCTCTCAACTACGAGTAAAATGAAACACGGCAAGTCCCAAGTGCACTTTCGTTTATAATCACATGTCGTCCTTGGTGGTAGCGACGACCAAATCACCCAGTCGTCCTTTGAGCTCGCGACGACCAGACCTGTCGTTCTAGGTGGTAGCAACGACCAAACCAGCCGTCTTTGGTGCTCTCGACGACGAAACCTGCCGTCCATAGCGCCAGCCACGACAAAGCCACCTCGCGCATGACTTCTGGCTGCATCATACACACCTGGCAACGTAATCTTCCACAGTTAAGGCGCTAAACTTCTCTATGTTCTTCAGGGATTTACTCCTGTAAATTACGGGCGTTGATGGCTACGGGATGCGGACGACAGTCTCACGGGAGCCAACAGGGGGCGGTCGTTTACCGGCACTACCCAGTCATCCAGTCCCTACCACTGGTCGTCTGTCCCCATTCAACCAGTCATCTTGGCTTTTAAACAGGCGGTCTGGTCTGTCTCACCTGCTCATTTGGACACCTGGATCGTCATTTGGGGTGGCCGAACCGTGTCCAGGTGCCCATCTTCTGGGGCTGGTGGACCCTCAGGAGGGGCTCGGCCGGCTAGATTGGAGGAACTTCTCCACCCGAGGCCAGAAACTCTACCACCTGGACCAGGAACTCTTCCACCCAGATTCGGAACTCCTCCACCTGTATCAGGAACTCCATCACCTGGATCAGGAACTCCACCACCTGGATCAGGAACTCTTCCACGCGCATTCGGAGCTCCTCCACTTGGATTGTGAACATCACCTGGATCGAGAACACTAACACCTAGATTAAGAACTCTTCTACCTAGATCAGGAACTCCTCCACCTGGATCAGGAACTCCTCCACTTGAATCGGAAACTCCACTACCTGGATCAGGAAATCCTATCTCCTAACATACCATCACCATTCATATCACTAACAGCGCCTCTTTCATATCTAGTCTCAAGGGATCCCATGGACCACAGAAGACGGTCTGAGATTGGACACTTTTGTACCCTCAAGTCTGAGTGGTTACACTCCCCGACTGTCGGGTATTTGACCCGGATACGGATCCCGGAGCTCATAGAGCGGACTGGATCATATATCTGGTTTTCGCTTCTTTCCAGCACCACATTCCATCATAAGGGATATACAACTGTCTTTTTGTCTATCTTTCCACGAATCTGCCCCTCAACAAGATCATTAATCACTCCTCCATACACAGTATCATCAAACCTCATATCTCGATGCTTTTTACACCCTAATATTACATTGCTTTATTAGACTGTCAAGTTTCTCAGCTCCACTTTCCTCCCTAGCATTATCGCACTAAGTAAACCCGGCTACAATGAAGGTGAATTATCCTAAGGACATTGTTCTCACTACTTACTACTTACTCCTTCCTCAGGAGTTCCCTCTATCATTATGAGGTTCCTGCAGCAGTCACGTCCACCTGCCGGGACCACAGGTCATAAATTGTTATGTTGTGTGTGTGTGTGTACCTATGTGCAGAGAGTGTAAAACAATTAGGGAGCAATTGCTCGTTGTCTTCTTTATGGAAGTTGAACCGTGGCTATGAAGGGACTTGGGATGTGATGAAACGATGTTCGTAGTGCTGTAGTAATGGGTGATGTCAAGAATGTAAGTGGAAGTGTGTGACTCTTATTAGTCTGGGGAGTGTGACTCGTATCTGTCTAGGGAGTGTGATTTCTGATAAGTGTATTATACCTGGTGGGTTGGAGTTGTGGCACTGATTTCATTTTCTTTCATCATTTGTTTCCTTCCTTTCTTGTAACTATAGCCAAACCTGGCGAGACAGAGCCACCTAATGAGTGAAGCATAGATAATTCTAGTTGAGGCACATTACTTGGATTACTAACACCATCTGAATTTGGATTTCCATCACAAGCAACAGAAATTCCACTATCTGCACCGGAAACTCCACCACTCGCACCGGGAACTCCACCACCTGCATGCACCGGAAACTCCACCACCTGGAACACAGTAACTTATCTTACGTAGTTGAGAGTTATTATAAGACTCCGGAAGAGCCACTGTCCCATGCAATTAGGGAAGTAGTCAGTAATTTATCGTCGTCTTGTAAATGGACGTCCGTGGTGTAGCAGTCAGAGTTGCCGACCTTGATACAATTCCGGGCCGCCCAGGGGTCGAACGCATATGTTCGAATCCTGGTTGCTGCACCTCGTCCACACTCAGTCCAGCTGATCATCCTCCCTTAGGGGTTGGACGTTAAGATGGGCACCTGACTTAGGTCAGAAATATATATATATATATATATATATATATATATATATATATATATATATATATATATATATATATATATATATATATATATATGTATATACGAATAAAGTGTGTATGGACGCGCACTTTCATAGAACATACAAACCTCTAACAGCCACGGAAAAATGAAACACGATAAGTTCCCAAGTGCACTTTCTTGCAATGATCACATCATCAGGGGATATACAAGAAAGATACAAGGAAGAGGAGGCCATTTAGTAAACAAGTGACTACCCGAACCTTTTCAGTTCTCCCTTTTAGTAATAATATTACATTGCTTCCTATGTTGCTTGAATCCGGTAATGTAAATTTTCCTTTCAGCAACAACAATACTCTAAAGAACATCTCAATCAGGACATACCAGAGATTTCTTCAGGCAGTGTTTATAGAGTACCATGGAAAAATTGTGTGATTCGTTTATGTTGGGCAGACTGATAAGGATCTTTCTGTTAGACTTAAACAACATAGATATCGTATAAGAACAGTACGATAATCAAATGCCTTGTTTGATCATGATAAAAATAATGATCATTGTACTGACTGGAGTGATGCCATCTCAAATATTACTCTAACTCTTGTACCACGAGAAATACCATTGAGTCTTTAATCAAATACACAAAGAATCATATCATTGAAATATTGAAATACTATACAAGTTGGATATCTTTATTGTTGAGAAAATTTGTAAACAGATCCCTTTCTTGTCCACATAATAGATTTTATGATACGCTTGTTGCCAGACTTGAACGCACCCGACCTACATTCGGGTAGTCACTTGTTTACCAAATGGCCACCTAATGGCCTCTTCTTTGTATCTTTCTTGTATATCCTCTGATGACGTGATCATTGCACGAAAGTGCACTTGGGAACATATTGTGTTTCATTTTCCCGTGGATTAGAAGGAATTTACTTGATTACACGTTCAATTGTGATCTTTTCATATATATATATATATATATATATATATATATATATATATATATATATATATATATATATATATATATATATATATATATATATTACTTGAATACAGCAGCATATTTGCAGTTATAAATCTTATCAAATATTCTCCAATTTCCTCAATATTATTGTACCATTAGGTGGGTATTCAAACACCAGTTGTCCATAATTATCCATCCCATTTCAATCAAGGTTTCGCCGTCACAGATACATCATCAGGAATCTACAAAAAGCGAGATAAACTGCGTCACAAAACTTGAATATGAATTGTGAAACAAAAACAACATGTATATAAAAGATATACCACAGTGCATAGAACAGAAAAAGTGAAGGAAAAATACTAAAAGCGACACGGCTTAAGAATATCGTAACGGGTAACGTGAGCTACAACCTAAATACAAAATATGGATACAAAAATATACAAAAAACTTAAGGAAGAGAGAACACTGAACAATCTTTAACGAGATGGGAATATTGACAGTCCATCACTAAATACGCTAAGTTAGGCCAAGCGAGATTGCTATCCTCCTTAGTTGGCGCTGAGGTCAGTTTGGGCTCGTCTGATTCTCGCTGACCCTTGTAACCCAGGACTGGGTGGGTCAGTGACACCTTCCCTTTGTCCTGAAATGGCGGACTCGGTAGCTTGTGGTGGGTCAGTGAGGTGTTTCCTTTGTTCTAAATCGGCATTAGGTCTACATCGTTTTGGCGGGCCATCAAAGAGCTGTCTGGCGATGGTCATGTTTGTCTGGATGTTGATGACAGGTGCTTTCTCTCTAATATGAATGGCTTCTAATATCTGTAGTCTCCCCCGATCACTGCAACTAGTAATGATTTTGGTGTTATTCACTATAATCTCCCTCGTTCGTCTCATGTTTTTGTTCATGGTGTTGTTTGATTCCACCTTCTTGTAAGTGGAGCGAGAGGCAGTGGCTCAGGGTGCAGGTTGTATGTCAGGCGTAGGTTATGTGGTGAGGTTGACAGTCCTCCAGTATTGCATCAGTACTCATATACCACATCGGTACGATTCAAACTTCCAGGACGACCCACCTTACTGTTGTTCATCACGAGCGAATATGTTTTAAGACCATCATGGAATATCATCAGAGTGATAGCCATGTCTTCATCCATCGCTTTGCAGTTTCTGGCCACAATATCTCGCACGACCTTCTCGTCCTTTCGATATGTTGTTGTTAATATGTTCCTGAAGAAAACTTGAATTCTGTCACTTTGAGGTTGTCTGTTTGCCACGAGATGTCACTCTGGCATGTTGGTCGCAATGGTGTCAAATTCGGTATCTGAATATCCTTTGTTAATCAACATTTGTCGGACACGTTCGAGTTCTTGGTGTAGAAGTTGCCAGGTTGTGCACATCTTGATCATTCTCCTCACGTATGCACGAATGACACTCCTATGGTAATTTTGAGTGCATTTGCTTACTTCGTTTCCACTTATGCATTCATATATATATATATATATATATATATATATATATATATATATATATATATATATATATATATATATATATATATATTTCTTTTTTTTCATACATATCCGCCATTTCCCGCGTTAGCGACGTAGCGTTAAGAGCAGAGGACTGAGTCTTATAGGGAATATCCTCATTTGGTCCCATTGTCTGTTCCTTCATTTGGAAAATTAATATAACGGGAGGGGAGGATTTCCAGCATCCCCGCTCCCTCCCCTTTTAGTCGCCTTTTACGACACGCGGGGAATACGTGGGAAGTGCGAAGTGAATTGTTTTTGTGAGGTTGTGTTTCGTTAGCTGTTTTGATATTCTACAGATTGATAATATAGTGATGTTACAAGGGATTCATTGTACATCTTATCAAACACGAATCCACCATATCAGTATCCAGTCCCGTTTTTCATGCTCAAGATAGATGTCAGGTACTGAGTTATCATTCAAGATGTGATCCGCTTGTTGACAGGTATTCTGTGGGAGATGGAAGGGAATTTGTGCCTGTGGACTGAAAGCCTGGTAGCCAGCAGCGGCGGAGACAAAAGACAGATACCTTGGCCCAAGGAGTGAAACTTGACAGCCACTGATGTTCTGGCTCACTTTCGCCGCCGTTACTAAGCCCTCTTGATACCCAGGTGTGGTAGTACCTGGTGATATACCTCCCTTGGGTCGGTGGCTTGCCTACCACCTACCAGAGAGAGAGAGAGAGAGAGAGAGAGAGAGAGAGAGAGAGAGAGAGAGAGAGAGAGAGAGAGAGAGAGAGAGAGAGAGAGAGAGAGAGAGAGAGAGAGAGAGAGAGAGAGAGAGAGAGAGAGAGAGAGAGAGAGAGAGAGAGAGAGAGAGAGAGAGTGAGGGAGGGAGAAAGACGTGTGCGGGCAAGATTTGAGACAAGGAGAGCGAGACTATCTGTGAAGGCTGGATGACTTAGGTGTACGGTCATCGTGGTCAGCCTAATCACCGAGCTTTTAATTAGGCTACAGGTTTAATAGTCGGTAATGTTAGGGGTCGAGGCGACATACCTACAATTTCCCACCGGACGAAGCTGACCTTTCCCGCGTAGGAGGCAGGGAAAAGTCGCTACCACTGGACTTCACTCTCCAGTGGGTGCAGGTGGGAGGATGAGTTCTCTTTCAGTGGTCTAGTGGATGACCACTCCCTATGGCTGTGGCGCGGCCCTTCAAATTGCATTTTTCTGGGGCTAGAGGGGAAGACACTGGACAGCCTCTATGTTTCTATGTTCGATAGATTTGTTCGGGTGTGCATGAGGTATCGATATATATATATATATATATATATATATATATATATATATATATATATATATATATATATATATATATATATATATATATATATATATATATATATATATATATATATATATATTCTTCTTTTTTTCTTCGTTGTCAGCTATTTCTCACCCATTCTTTCAAATGTCCAAGCCATTTCGACACACTCATTTTTGCTCTCTCAACCACACTTTTATTATCACCAAACATTTCTCTTACCCTTTCATTACTTACACCATCAAACCACCTCACACCACATTTCATTTCCAACATATCAACCCTTCTACGCACAGCCTTATCTATAGCCCATGCCTCGCATCCATATGATATCGTTAGGACTACTATTCCTTCGAATATACCAAATTTTGCCCTCCCAGATAACGTTCCCTCTTTCCACAAGTTCTTCAACGCTCCCAGAACCTTCGCCCCCTAACCCACTCTATGACTCGCTTCCACTTTAAAGGTTCCATTCGAGGCCAAGTCCACTTCTAGATATCTAAAACACTTCACTTCCTCCAATTTTTTCTTCACTCGAACCCTCCTCATATCCTCACCCTATGCCATCTACATCCACATCTTCAACCCATGCCTTCTGTACACTACTTCTTCGACCCATGCCATCTACATACCACATCTTCAACCCATGCCTTCTATACACTACATCAACCCATGCCATCTACATACCACATCTTCAACCCATGCCTTCTATACACTACATCAACCCATGCCATCTACATACCACATCTTCAAGTCATGCTTTCTATACACCACATCTTCGACCCATTCCGTGTACACACCACAGAGCCTTTGGATGGCACATCTACCTCAAGAAGTAAGATCCCCCAACTCAGACGACAAAGGTGCATGTGGCCCCGGACGACAAAGGTGCATGTGGCCTCGGAAGACAAAGGTGTATGTGGCCTCGGAAGAGAAAGGTGTATGTGGCCTCGGAAGACAAAGGTGTATGTGGCCTCGGAAGCCAAAGGTGTATGTGGCCTCGGAAGACAAAAGTGTATGTGGCCTCGGAAGACAAAGGTGTATGTGGCCTCGGAAGACAAAGGTGTATGTGGCCTCGGAAGAGACAGGAGATCTTAGAACTGTTGATGAGGAAACAATATTTACTGTTCGACGTTATCCAGAGAAAATTATGTTTACACCACTTGCCTGTAAATGATCAATGCGTCAAAACGTTTCCTTGCTCGGATATTCTGAGTCTTTGACTGTCTCCTGTGGCACGCAGCTCACCATCTCCGGTTACTCAGCACTCGTTCACCCTGGACAAAACTGAGTTCCGGCGAGTTGATGATCCGCCTCGCCACGTCAACGACGAGTGGAAGGCGCGGCCCGCCATTCGTGGAGGCGTTGATGCCTCCCACACATCATCAATTCCTCACTGTGCGCTAATGGCGTGTTATCCAGTCGTCGCCTTCGCCACACTAACATCATTAAGAAGACGACATCAAATTGAAATTAGTTTGGAAGGTGCGAGACGCTGGGCTAATCAAAATCTGATTAAAACGAAGAAAATGAATATCTCATATACAACTTTTGCTTCGCAGGGTCTGGCCATCACCATCAAAATTTCATCTCTCGTGTCTAGTTCCCAAAAATTATGATGTGGGTTTTCCTGTTATTTTTGAGGAATGACCCGAATATTGCTGGGCCGAGCTGGGGGACTTAGCGGGTGAGTCACTGGCTCATTAATGTGCTATGAGAAGGAGAAAAAGATCTTGCCGTAGAGTAGATAAGCCTTCGAATGCCAGCTCGGAGTCCAACCTTACGAGCTAAACCTTTAAGATGTCCCCCTTTTCGCCGCTATGAATCCACCCAACAAAGTAATTATGGAATTCTTTGGATGAATTAGTAACTTAAACCTTCAAACTTCTGTTGGAAAAGTTTAAACTGTCGCTTTGAAACGTAAACATATTATGAAAAGATGGCGTTAAAAGACGTGGAGCCTTTAATGTGTTGTAAGGGGGACACACAAACCTTATTATGAAATATTAGACCATGAAGATACCATTTATAATTACACCTTCACCACTCGAGGTAAGATAGTCACACTCATCTTGAGGCGTGTCAAAAGCATTATATATATATATATATATATATATATATATATATATATATATATATATATATATATATATATATATATATATATATATATATATATATATATATATATATATATATATATATATATATATATATATATATATATATATTATCCCTGGGGATAGGGGAGAAAGAATACTTCCCACGTATTCCCCGTGTGTCGTAGAAGGCGACTAAAAGGGAAGGGAGCGGAGGGGCTAGAGATCCTCCCCTCTCGTTTAGTTTTAATTTTCCAAAAGAAGGAACAGAGAAGGGGGCCAGGTGAGGATATTCCCTCAAAGGCGGCCCAGCCCCTCTGTTCTTAACGCTACCTCGCTATCGCGGGAAATGGCGAATAGTATGAAAGAAAAAGAAAGATATATATATATATGTATATATATATATATATATATATATATATATATATATATATATATATATATATATATATATATATATATATATATATATATCACTTAATTCCCTTGAACAGTAGGATTCGAACCGTTACCATTTGTGTATATATCCTTAACTTAATTTGGTTTGAAAACAGTTGATTGAGATGACTCTTACGTGAGGGAGATCCATCTTTCGAAGGCTTCCAGCGGAGAGGGAAAAATCCCCCCTGCCCTCCACACAGCCACTGCTGCGTCGTAGGGAAGGCTGTAAATAGCCTATGGCACGTAAGACAAGAGTTTTAGCAAGACATCGACATAGCACTTTCCTGGGACGCACGCTCGGGTGTGTGTGTGTGTGTGTGTGTGTGTGTGTGTGTGTGTGTTTGGGGGTGTGGGGTGCATTGTCGAGCAGACGCCCCGCTCCCCCTGGTGTTCTCGCCTCCCCTCAACCCACCCAGCCCTGGTCATAATGGTGATTGTGTAAAATATCAAAACTGCATTAGAGCGGAGCGGATAAAAATATTTGCACTAGTTAGCAAAGCCATTAGAGATACTCGCTGGTGAATATCAACTGATGAAGAAAAATTGGAACGCCCCAATTTTTTCTATAAACGTTCGAGACAACGTAGTATACTTCATTTTTTTCGTATCTTTTTTTTTCTTCTAATACTCTTCCCGCTTTTCTTATTATTATTATTTTGGCGGGAGCGCCTTCAGCGAAGGGCCTTCCGATTTTTGTAAGAGGGCGGGTGGAAATTAATGCAAAGAAAGTATATTGAAAGCCTGTTATAACTAAATGAAGAAGTTTGTCCGGAGGATGGAAGTTGTCGCGCATAATGGTACTTAGATGAGCAACGACGTCATTTTTGCTGCTGGTGATAATTTTCTTTCTTTTTTTTCCCCCTCCCATCCCCCCCCCCCCCCATCCTTTCCTACACCCTCAACCTCTCTCTTATTCTTTTTTTCCCCCTTGCTAGGAAGGGGGAAGAAATTTACGTACATACCTATTTAGTTGCATGAGACTTGATTGATTTTCTTGTTGGGTTAGGAGGAAGACAGTGGCAACACCACTGAATATATTACTTTTATCGTCGGCTGTGTGAGGGCAGACGAGATTTCTGCACAGCTTCCTCCTCTCGTCTGCATTCTCTCTACAGCCTCACCTCACCCTGTTATCAACTGTAGACAGGGAGATATGATTATATAACACTCACCTCACGCTGTTATCAGCTGTAGACAGGGAGATATGATTAAATAACACTCACCTCACGCTGTTATCAACTGTAGACAGGGAGATATGATTATATAACACTCACCTTAAGTTGTTATCAGCTGTATGGAAGTAGAGAAGTGGTATACCCAGCCTCTCCTCCTGTCTCACTTCATCTCATGGTATCAGCAGCTGTTGGAAGGTAGACAGTAGCGTACACACAGCTTCCTCCTGTCTGCGTGCGTCTGCAGCTTGCACCTCGTGTTGTTGACACAGGCAGCGGAGTTCTGTAAAGTCTTTAACAAAATCCAATCGCATTTTCCTGTATATTTAAGCTCCGGGTCGAGACTCTATTAATTATGATGCAAGTCCATTACAGGCAAAGGCCGTGGTAAGACAGGCCTAAGAGGTCTACAGTCACTAGAAGCCATTCCCCTAGACCCCTCACACGGGACATACACCCATAGTGACTCATGGCTCTTACACCCTCGTTACAACTGCAGCCTTAAGGATTAACTTCTGTGATGATTTAAGGCGATAATTCTGTAACTTAGTAACTTAATGTTTTCCTGTGAGATGGTGGTGATGGGTGGTAGTTTCCGAGGGGGAAGGGGGGGAAACCGTATATCATCTATAGATGGGGAGAAGGGGGGAAAGGTGGTGATGGGTGCCAGTTTCCGAGGAGGGTGGGACCCGTATGTCACCCATAGATTGGGGGAAGAGGGAGGGAAAAGGCGATGATGGGTGGTGGTTCTTGAAGGGGACTCACGTATCATCCATAGACAGGGGCGAGGTAGCAATGGGTGGCAGCGTCTCAGGGGGACTCACGCATCCCCAAAGATGGGGGACAAGGCGGTGATGGGTGACGTGCTTTCGATGGGGTTCCTGCATCACCCTGAGTTGTGGGTAGTGATGGGTCCTGGTCTCCAGGGATCTCACCCAGAGACTCATTCCTCCTGAAAAGAAATTATGTATATATATATATATATATATATATATATATATATATATATATATATATATATATATATATATATATATATATATATATATATATATATATAAATTCATTCCGATGTTCAAGATTTAAGAAATGCACTTAGCAATCGATATATAGAACTTGGTTTACAAAAGTCTATATCAATTGTTAACTGTATGTAATGTGGAGTTACAGCGAAAAGTAAAGAAAAAATGTTAAACTATTGCAATCAGGAAAGCTACTCACATCACATCTGTCCTGGAAATGACGCGCGGTATTCCTTCTTAGGATGACACAGAGACGACAGACGACGCACAGGACTTGATGGTCTATGACGAGACTGTCTGTGAGAAGATAGCACGTTCCTAACGTTTATAGTACAGGACTGTAGAGCAGAAGTCTCCTCCTCACCCGCCACTGTAAGATGGAGTCTACAGATGAAACTAGATATCTTTGTGCCACATTTGTATCACGTACATCTCGTCTCGTTTAGCTTCGTGCTTCTTCGTGCTGGTGGTCGGCTGGGCTTCAAGACTGTCAACTGCTGATAGTCCTTAAAACCGTCAACATCAAACTACATCCACCAACCGAAGAAGGATCTTCGAACACCTTCTTCAGGTGTTAAGAATGATTCCAAGACCACATACGCCTTCGAACACCTTCATGTGGTGTTAAGGACGATTCCAAGACCACATACGCCCGAACTGTGTCATACCAAGCCCATGACTCTGCGCTTTTGTTTATGATCCTTGTATTTCAGTCTCAGGTGAAATTTCTGTCCAAGATTGTCGCGGGTCGTGGAGTTATGCTGGAGAAATTATCTCCTAATTTGAAAACTTTTCTTAAATCTCTTCGGAATCTCAGTGATTTTAGGGGAAAATGGTCTTTCTTCCTGAGGTTAATATCTAACCTGCGATTTTGGTGTTGTTTCACTTATTCTGAGGAAGTGGTGTGACCATGAACTGAACACACACACACACACACACACACACACACACACACACAGCACTGAAGGAACCTAGTGATCTGTTGATGATGTATTGCGTTTCATAGATTGTATGTGTAGTTATGAGACCTAACACTCTGCTTGGGTTACCAGGCATTGCTTCGTGTATTTCATATCATTAAAGATTTTATCTCTAAGTCGTTGATCTTTTTTTTTTCGTTTTTCCATGCTTGATAGCCGTTTCCCGCGTGAGTGAGGTAGCGCCAGGGACAGACGAAGATAGTCCGCATTTGCTCACGTCTTCTTCCTCGGATATTGTTTACTCTGCAGGTGTCTGTATTGACGACCTCATACCATGTCCCTGGGCCTCTACACTAATTTGTCCAAAACATTCTTGTTTTCCTGATGCAGCTGAGACGGCAAGGCCATCTAAGTACCCTATATCATGGTCACTTTATATACGCTATATAGCCTAAGCCATGTATCCCTTTATGGATAAACCAGCCCCGAGGGGATGATGAACACCTGGTCTGGCTATGAGCCAATTGTTCTTCCCATAATTCGAAACCCCGGGGCAGGCCAGTGCGTGTTTCATGGTCAGCAATGCTAACCACGATATAATCTGCCTTTGTATCCCTGTTTTGTGTCGTATGGAACATTTCACATCCTGTTTGTGAGTCCTGTTTCCAGTTCACTGATGTAGACAAAGAGTTTGGGTCTTAGAACCGATCCTTGTGGCACTCCATTTGACAAAGAAATCTCCTATATCCACGAAATGTGATTATTTACTAAGGAACCCATATTGATTTTTTCCAATTACTCGTTATTGCCCTCAGAGAATTTAATCATCTTATCATCCTTGATTATTGATTATCATAGGTCTTATTAAAATCGAAATACCGTGAGGAAAATGGGTCGATAATTTGTACCGCCATTTCTCTCCTTTTCCACTTGTAAACTTTTCTTTTATTCCCACGTTTCCATTTATATGGAATGTGTCCATACGTCTTCGAGTATTCTAGGAGAAACATTGTCAGAGACCTGTTCATTTAGATGCGATTAGTCTCAAGAAATATTGAATTGCTTCAGAGCTTTGGAATATCATGTTAGTTTATCTTATTATCTGTCTATCTTCATATCATAAAAAGATGTTCGATACTGGTAACTGAATCGAAAAAGTTCGCATGATAAAGGACACCACTTTATCATTCTTTATCATAATCTGATAACATATCATCATAATTGGATAACTGTCCCAAAGTGCCTCTGATATCTTTCTTACTATTGTCTTTAGAATGCTTTAGGGTGTTGCGTTTAGCGTTACTGACCATCACGCACGCATGGGCCGCCCGGGATCAAACCCTCGTGGGTTCCAATCTTCGTCGAGGCAGCCAGTCCACTGTGCATCTAGATGTTCATCCTATGCTCAGGGATGGTCGATAAGATAGGTGCTTAGCATAGACTAGGGTGTGTGTGTGTGTGTGTGTGTGTGTGTGTGTGCGTGTGTGTATGTTGTCGTGTGTCTGTATGTGTTGTTGTTGTTGTCGTTGTTGTTGTTGTTGTTGTTGTTGTTGTTGTTGTTGTGTGTGTGTATGTGTTGTTGTTGTTGTTATCGTTGTTGTTGTTGTTTTAAGTGTGTGTGTGTGTGTGTGTGTGTGTGGTGCATATATACGAAATCAAAAGACGGGACGACAAGAATGACAAAATCTCTCCACGTAATACACAAATAGTAATCACAGATGGTAGTCACTAGTTATTCGATGTGTCAGCGATCTTGTTGAATACAAGATATTTTGCAACATTCGAAGTACACCGTTTCCTCACATCCCCCAGACATGTAAGAGTCACACTTTCTCGTCTATATTGTATAAGTTACCTATTATTACTAACACCTTTGCACCATACCTCAAGAACCACGATGCAACTACCATAACGAGGAAAATGAACACTTATAGCTCAATTGCCCATAAACATAAACGCAAACAAACACACATAACTGCGCTTTATGACCCGTTATCCCGCTCAGTGGACGTGGCCAGGTTTCTGGGCGCTGCGGGGGGGGCCATAGAAGAAGGAACTAGCTCCCAGGGCAGAAAGATATATATATATATATATATATATATATATATATATATATATATATATATATATATATATATATATATATATCAACCATTAAAATGAAATAAATTTTTGGGTAAAATATTGAGTATTGAATGATCGTGACAGACAAGAGACCCTTGGGTAAGTGTGACGGGCATCAGACCAGCTGGGTTACATCAGCACCCACCTCCCTCCCCACCACCACCTAAAAAAACAACAACAACAACAACAAGGTATTTTGGATGTGTCACTCTTTTTTTTTTTTCGCCGCAGAGGGTTGAACACTGGCACCCGAATACCGTCCATTCATTGTTTCTGTAGAGAGAGAGAGAGAGAGAGAGAGAGAGAGAGAGAGAGAGAGAGAGAGAGAGAGAGAGAGAGAGAGAAATTTTGAAGGAGTGATTCAGGTGCCTTTTAGACGAGATGTATGTGTTTGGAGGAGAGATGTACGTGTTTGGAAGAGAGTCGTACGTGTTTGGAGGAGAGATGCACGTATTTGGGGCTGAGGTGCACGTGTTTGGAAGAGAGACGGACGTGTTTGGAGGAGAGATGCACGTATTTTTAGGCGAGGTGTTCAGGCTAGGAGGAGAGATGAACGTGTATGGAGATGTGTAGAGAAACCTGGGATGAAAACATACATATATAAAGTGTCACAGTGGTTGTCGGCATGACTTCTGCCACTCTCGATGCTGCCACTCATCTTGGGCATTCAGCCACTCACAATGTTAGCACTTATCCTGGCACTCAGGAGTTACTACAGGTCCAAAGTACCAGGAATTATCTCACATTCAGTCCTCACCAGACTGATAACTGTGTTTCTTGTGTAGCCACGTTACAACTGTGTTGCTTGTGTTTCCAGGTTACAGCTATAATACTTCGCGTTCCAGGGCCTCATACGTCTCGTGTCCATGTCTTTCGCTCCCATCACTCCCATTACCAACATCTCTTACGTTCACCTCTTCCGCATTAGCGTCTCAGACGTCAACCTTGTCCATGTTAACATATCTCACAAATATTCACTTTCTGTATCATTATTGATTAGTTACCTTTAGTGACTAAGTCTACGATACATGGGCACTTATGTCCAGTACTGTTTTGTTAAACGCACTTTTCTCCAACACTATATCACATTTTCTCGCATATTTTCACCCCTACCTTATTTGCGGAGAAATACAGTAATCACAAAAACAATAATTAGAACTGCGTCATCTGCAAACAGCAACTGACACCTCCCAGTCAGGCCTACCAACTTATTCTCTACAAAAATAAACAATTGTAGAAGAGCTACACTCGAGTATTGCACAACTACATCTCCCAGGCTTGAGCGTGCTCACTCCTCACACCAGACACCAAATTAAGCTCTAAAACCTCTCATATAATCCGTCTATATCTATACCGAATAGCGTCACTGAAGCCTATAGCACATGGGAACTGTGAAGACTGTCTTACCATAATGGGAGTGCTGTTCCTGCGTCTCTTGGAAGAACTGTGTTAAAGGATAACACATAATAATTCTATGGGAGATTGGGGGGTTCCGAAGAGATATGTATGGAGATTAAAGGTAGTGAGAGACTTGTGGAGGAGGTAATGGTATGTTATAGGCATGATTAACCTTATTGGTTCAGAGTGTTGGTACAGCGAAACACTGGGATTGACCTTTAGTTCACGGTTAGCTTCACTGGTTCAGAGCTTTGGTACAGCGGAGCAGTGGGTTCAACTCTAGGCTTATGATTACTTTCACTGACTCAGTGACGGATTTGAGTGATGGTAGAGCAAAAGACTACTAAGTTCGGCTCTTGGTTCCGAATTGCCTTCACTAGTTCAAACTGTTAGTACAGCGAGAAGCACTGCTCGACTCTTGATTCATAATTAGCTTCATTTGCAAAGCGTTGGTGTAGCGAAGCATTGGGTTCAATACTTGTTTCATCATTAGTTTCAGTGATTTAAAATATTGGTCCAGCGAGTGTTGGGTTCGACTCTTGGTTCATGAATACTCTGAATGGTTTAGAGTGTCGGTAGAGCGAGCCACTTCATGATCAGCTTCACTCGTTCAGAATGTTGGTATAGCGAAGCAGTGGGTTCAGCCCTCACTTGATGGACTGAATTCTTATAAAGCCAAGTTTTCACTTGAACACGAACATAATTTCACCTTAATTGAGATTAAATGACCGTTGATCATCGGTACTCGCCGACAAAGTGTACAGTTCTAGGCTTGTTACCTTTCTGCATTCAACATTCTCAAACATCTGAATACCATCATAATCATTTAATCTTATGATTAGCATTGCTACGGTTAAACTAATGGCCAGAGGTCATAGTGATCTGTGGCAATATTCCTGTCACTTTGCAACAATGCAATTTGTCCCTTTGTAATCATCATGGGTTTCGAAATACGATTCGAGTATTATGAAAAAATAAGGAAAAGGAATATGACGTAGCAGTATAGCTTTCTAAACCCTATCGGGACGACTGGAGAGGTAGCGTTCATTTCGAAATCCATCGCATACAGTGGTGAAGGGAATTTATGTTCTGACTGCACATAGTTCATGTAGATTAAGCTGGACTAGATATGATGACTCTTCCCCCAAGTGGTTTGAGGTGGAGTCATTATCACCTTCGAAGTCGCTATAGGACCATCATTGGCAGAGGATCGAAGTCACTGTAGGAGCATCGTTGACGGAGGATTGAAGTCACATTAAAAAAATCGTTGGGAAGGATCGAAGTCATTATACGAGCGTGTGTGGGAGAGGATCGAAAGCATTGCAGGAGCATCTTTGGGATAGGACCGAAGTCATGGTAGGAGCATCGGTGGGAGAGGATCTTGATTCCTATCATGTGTTGTTTATGAGATTCTAATATCTCGTTATCTGGCTTTTATGTGATTCTCAACATCTTGTGTTTATGTAATCCTTATAGTTTATGTGATTCTTATCATTTCGTGTTTATGTGATTCTTATCACCTCTTGTCATGTGATACTCTCTGTGTTATCAACTGGTAATGCAAGCAGCAGGAAGGGTAATTATTCAAAAGATATTTCCAGGTCAGGACAGGCGGCCGTTCGCCAGGGCACACAATGGAAGGAACGTAAATAGGGAGAGTTAGGCGAGGGAGAACGGCGTGAGGAAGGGCGCCTCCCGTGTGCACTATGAGGTCGTGTACGGGTGCAGGAGATCGACCTGACAGGATATGTGGTGATGATGTGAAATCTGACGGCAGTCAAAGATCGTCTAGTTAACTCCCCCCCTGGGCACGACGGTACTACCCTTGAACACGACGGTACGACCCTTCAATCAGTACGGTTTGACACTTTGAACACGACGGTGCGACCCTTGAACATGACGGTACGACCCTTCAATCAGTACGGTACGACACTTTGAACACGACGGTGCGACCCTTGAACACGACGGTGTGACTCTTGAACATGATGGTCCGGCCCAGCAGGATGGCACGATGGTACGACCCTTCATCATGACGGTATTACCCTTGGTCATGATGTCCTGGCCTTTGTTTGACCTGACCCGAAGGTGGTCAAAGGTTTATTTCCCTCTGTAATCATACCTTTATATTTTCATTCCTTGAGTCACACCACATTCTCCTACGTCTCCTGATTATTTACATTGTTCATCTAGATCTCTACTGACCTCCTCATACGAAGTCAAACACGAATCCCAACTCAGAGGGAAACGCTTTTGGAGTTGGCTTTATCATATCCCATCCATCATGGCTGGTGGCGTGCAGGTCGCCATTACGTGTGTGGACAATATCGTCGTCACGCGTCAACCAGCGGCCCCGATGAACGATGACAGAGGACCTTCCCGACGGTGGCGCTGACGGCGGCTCCTGGCGGAGGCCACGTCGCAGGGTAGTGGCAGGTTTGTTCCTGATGTATCTTTTTACAGGTTTCCCCTGCAGCCGAGCGGGGCGTCAGGCTCAAACGGTGGGGCGCCAGGTATTGAAGCAGGTGCATCATAGGTCGGGGTTCGAGTGACGGTGGATGCATGACTCGAGTCAGTGTGGCAGATAACATGACGAGAATCGAAAGGTGAGGATGAGGAGATGAGGAAAATGAGAAGAAAAAGAGAAGTCGAAAGAAAAAGAAAAATACATTCTAAAAAAGGAGAAATTGTGAGAGCATAAGAATTTTTAGAAAACTGGAGAAATGGAGTGTATTTGATATGTTTGGTGGACACATACTGGGGGACATGGGTCAAGGCGAATATCATCTTTCATATTAAAGATAAAGAGCAAGTGACTGTGTAGTAGGCAGGTAGGGATTAGGTTGCACATAACAGTCGCCCAGGGAAGTGCTACCCTTATAACTGAAGAGTGTTATATATATATATATATATATATATATATATATATATATATATATATATATATATATATATATATATATATATATATATATATTTTTTTTTTTTTTTTCTTTCTTTTTTTTTTGCCGCTGTCTCCCGCGTTTGCGAGGTAGCGCAAGGAAACAGACGAAAGAAATGGCCCAACCCACCCCCATACACATGTATATACATACGTCCACACACGCAAATATACATACCTACACAGCTTTCCATGGTTTACCCCAGACGCTTCACATGCCTTGATTCAATCCACTGACAGCACGTCAACCCCGGTATACCACATCGCTCCAATTCACTCTATTCCTTGCCCTCCTTTCACCCTCCTGCATGTTCAGGCCCCGATCACACAAAATCTTTTTCACTCCATCTTTCCACCTCCAATGTGGTCTCCCTCTTCTCCTCGTTCCCTCCACCTCCGACACATATATCCTCTTGGTCAATCTTTCCTCACTCATTCTCTCCATGTGCCCAAACCATTTCAAAACATCCTCTTCTGCTCTCTCAACCACGCTCTTTCTATTTCCACACATCTCTCTTACCCTTACGTTACTTACTCGATCAAACCACCTCACACCACACATTGTCCTCAAACATCTCATTTCCAGCAAATCCATCCTCCTGCGCACAACTCTATCCATAGCCCACGCCTCGCAACCATACAACATTGTTGGAACCACTATTCCTTCAAACATACCCATTTTTGCTTTCCGAGATAATGTTCTCGACTTCCACACATTCTTCAAGGCTCCCAGAATTTTCGCCCCCTCCCCCACCCTGTGATCCACTTCCACTTCCATGGTTTCATCCGCTGCCAGATCCACTCCCAGATATCTAAAACACTTCACTTCCTCCAGTTTTTCTCCATTCAAACTCACCTCCCAATTGACTTGACCCTCAACCCTACTGTACCTAATAACCTTAATAATAAGAGCAAGGTTATTAGGTACAGTAGGGTTGAGGGTTAAGTCAGTTGGGAGGTAAGTTTGAATGGAGAAAAACTGGAGGAAGTAAAGTGTTTTAGATATCTGGGAGTGGATCTGGCAGCGGATGGAACCATGGAAGTGGAAGTGGATCATAGGGTGGGGGAGGGGGCGAAAATCCTGGGAGCCTTGAAGAATGTGTGGAAGTCGAGAACATTATCTCGGAAAGCAAAAATGGGTATGTTTGAAGGAATAGTGGTTCCAATAATGTTGTATGGTTGCGAGGCGTGGGCTATGGATAGAGTTGTGCGCAGGAGGATGGATGTGCTGGAAATGAGATGTTTGAGGACAGTGTGTGGTGTGAGGTGGTTTGATCGAGTAAGTAACGTAAGGGTAAGAGAGATGTGTGGAAATAAAAAGAGCGTGGTTGAGAGAGCAGAAGAGGGTGTTTTGAAATGGTTTGGGCACATGGAGAGAATGAGTGAGGAAAGATTGACCAAGAGGATATATGTGTCGGAGGTGGAGGGAACGAGGAGAAGTGGGAGACCAAATTGGAGGTGGAAAGATGGAGTGAAAAAGATTTTGTGTGATCGGGGCCTGAACATGCAGGAGGGTGAAAGGAGGGCAAGGAATAGAGTGAATTGGATCGATGTGGTATACCGGGGTTGACGTGCTGTCAGTGGATTGAATCAAGGCATGTGAAGCGTCTGGGGTAAACCATGGAAAGCTGTGTAGGTATGTATATTTGCGTGTGTGGACGTATGTATATACATGTGTATGGGGGCGGGTTGGGCCATTTCTTTCGTCTGTTTCCTTGCGCTACCTCGCAAACGCGGGAGACAGCGACAAAGCAAAAAAAAAAAAAAAAAAAAAAAAAAAATATATATATATATATATATATATATATATATATATATATATATATATATATATATATTTTTTTTTTTTTTTTTTTTTTTCAAACTATTCGCCATTTCCCGCATTAGCGAGGTAGCGTTAAGAACAGAGGACTGGGCCTTTTTCGGAATATCCTCACCTGGCCCCCTCTGTTCCTTCTTTTGGAAAATAAAAAAAAACCCGAGAGGGGAGGATTTCCAGCCCCCCGCTCCCTCCCCTTTTAGTCGCCTTCTACGACACGCAGGGAATACGTGGGAAGTATTCTTAATCCCCTATCCCCAGGGATAATATATATATATATATATATATATATATATATATATATATATATATATATATATATATATATATATATATATATATATATATATATATATATATATATATATATATATATATATATATATATGAGATTTGATTCTTTCTGTCCTTGTTTGTGATTCCGGTTCTGTGTGTGTGTGTGTGTGTGTGTGTGTGTGTATCAACTGACACAATCAGACAAAAGCGGCGTCACTCGTGTCGAAAACCAGCATCAAAACCCCAACATTAAATCCAGTGTCAAACCCCCCACCCCACTCCCACCCACCCCCCACACACACATTAAACAAAGAGGCTCTAGATTGAAATTGTTTTTGGGGGGGTCAGGGTATTAGCGAACGTGCCATTAGTGCGGCCAGATTATTAAAACGAGCAAAGTTGGGTCCTGTTTTTAATGACTTTTGTATTCTTTAATATTCCAAGTTGAATCAGGCGGACCCCAGTATTCAAATAGATGTTTCGCTGGGCGAGGGAAGTTGAGGGAGGAGGGGGAGGCGAAAGGAGAGAGGGATGGAGGGAGAGAGAGAGAGAGGAGGGGAGGGGGTGGGGGTTGAAAGGTAGAGTTGGGGGTAGGTGGTAGAGTGGGCCGGTTTCTTGAAGCACTGAAATGCGCACAAGGGTCGTACTGTCGTGCTCAAAGGTCGTACCGTCGTGGTCAAGGGTCCACATCGTCGTATTTAAGGGTCATTCTTTATTGTGCTCAAGGGTCGTACCGTCGTGTTCAAGGATTGTGCCGTCGTGCTCAAGGATCGTACCGTCGTGTTCAGGGATCGTACCGTCGTGCTCAAGGATCGCACCTTCGTGTTTAAGGATCGTACCGTCGTGTTCAGGGATCGCACCGTCGTGTTCAAGGGTCGCATAGTCGTCTTCAAGAGTTTTACCGTCGTGCTCAAGGGTCGCACCGTCGACCACACCACAAGCGACAAACAGAAGCAAAAAAAAAAAAAAGTCATCAAATCCGTAGCCTCGTCTCCCTGGACCAGGTCCCTCCCTCACCCACCGATGTCAACACAGGACTTGGGCCAACTTTCCTCGAGTGGCCAAATGAAGACAGTTTTATAATTTAATGTGTGGCGGGAAACGGGTCTCTCGGCCTTACGGAGCGGCACGGCAGCCTCCGTGGGTGCCTGTAGTCGACCTAGCCAATCCCCTCCATATTGGGTTCGTGTTCGTCGTTGATGCCTACGTCTGGCACCCAACGGTCTGTGTGGGAGGTGACAGGGGGTCGTGGAGGCCCTCTTAAGCGGCGGTGCTTATACCCGAAGCTGGATCAGCGGTCCGTCTAGCCGGGGAGTTCCTGACGGTGCGGGGGATGGATCAGAGAATGAGAGTGCGGTAGAAAGAGTAGAGATTAGTGTCAATCCTCTCCGAGAAGAGGCGATTACTTATGCAATTTTAATGTGGCAGCAATTGCACGTTGCGGAGGCTCTCGGAGACATGACTTAGGAAGGGAAGACGGAGTTGGAATCCCTGTGGAGGGAGGTGGGTGTAGGGAAGGGGAAGGGGTCGACGGAGGTATATGGGATGGGTGTAGGGAGGGAGGCACACCCAGTGATGGATAGGAAGATATAAAAGGGATAGTGACAGGAGGGTGACGGATGACAGGTGGGTGACGGTGAGAGGTGTGCGTGTGACAGGTGTCTGGTGGGTGACGGGGACAAGTGTGTCTGACAGGTGACAGGAGTGTAAAGGGGACAGATGTGTGTGACGGATGACAGGTGGATAACGGGTGACAGTTGTTTGTGACAAGTGACAGGTGGGTGACGGATGACAAGGTGGTTTACAATGAATAATAATAGATGGGTGGCAGTGACAAGTCGGTGATGGGTGAGGGTGACGGTGAACTGTGTATGCGTGAACGTAACAAAGTGTGACGGGAGTTCAGGATCCAGGGGCTGATGAATGATTGTGGCAGATTGTGATGGTGGCAGTCTGTGACGCAGTAACGAGGTTGGTGACGGCTTTGGCTACAAGCACATCGACCTTTAAGAAGAATGATGTCTAATGTATACATAGGTTGGTGTACCTACGCTGATGTATACGTAGACTGGAGTACATGGGCTAGTTCATACACAGAGTACATTGGCTGATGTATACAAAGGTTGATGTATACATAGGTTCGTGTATAAATAGGATGATGCATACATAGGCTGATGTATACATAGATGGTGCATGCTTATGTTTATGTATACATATATTGGTGTATATACATAGGATAGTTTATACTGTAGGTACATTGCCTGATGTATATACATATAGGGTGATTTACAACTAGGCTGGAGTATACATAGGTTGATGTATAGATGGACGGATGTATACAATGGTTGATGTATACATAAGCCAGTATACAGGCAGAATATCATACAGATGTATTAGTATACATATATTCCAGTATACAGATATGCTACATATAAACAAGCTAGTGTAAGGATAGACTAAAATGCAGATAAGCCAGTGTACAGACATGTTAGTGTATCGATAAGCCAGTGTTTAGACAAACTAATATACACGTCAAGTTGTTTATATATATATATATATATATATATATATATATATATATATATATATATATATATATATATATATATATATATATATATATATATATATATATATATATATATATATATATATATATATACATATATATATATATATATATATATATATATATGTATATATATCTTTCTTTCACACTATTCGAGGTAGCGTTAAGAACAGAGGACTGGGCCTTTGAGGGATTATCCTCACCTGGCCCCCTTCTCTGTTCCTTCTTTTGGAAAATGAAAAAAAAAAAAGAAACCGAGACGGGAGAATTTCCAGCCCCCCGCACCCTTCCCTTTTAGTCGCCTTCTACGACACGCAGGGAATACGTGGGAAGTATTCTTTCTCCCCTATCCCCTGGGATAATATATATATATATATATATATATATATATATATATATATATATATATATATATATATATATATATATATATATATATATATATATATATATATATATATATATATCAACCTAGTATATATAGGTTTGTAATTGCACTCTATCCTTAATTAGTTTTATAGATATTGTACGATTATGCAGAAACGAATTACAGAGAGAGAGAGAGAGAGAGAGAGAGAGAGAGAGAGAGAGAGAGAGAGAGAGAGAGAGAGAGAGAGAACTATCTGCCCATCACAACATACTCGTCCCCCCCACAAACACACACACACACACACACACACACACACACACATACACACAACATACTCCCCACCATACCTCCTCCTCCCTACCACCCCACTCCCCCGAGCCCAGCATCGACCGTCTCTGGGGAGTAAAAAAAAAAGAGAGTTGTATCACACCCAATTCTTGGTCCACATTGAGCGGGGAGTTTTGGTGAGTAGGGTGGGTGTGGGGTGGGATCAAACTGCGTACTGGTGGGCGGGCTGGAGCCAGGCTGGTGCGTATATATCACCAACATAGGATTATTTCTGACGCTAACGCCACCCAGCTCTGAGCCTGATTTACTGAAAGAGGGTAATTAAATTTGAAATAAGGAAACGACTTAATTAAAGAAGGAAGATTAAATCAGTGTAATAATTCCTGGGGCAGCGATTCTCTTCCCTTACCTCCCCATCTACCTTAATTTCCCCCTTGCCCACCCCCAACCCCCCTTTAAATGGCCAATTCCGTGGGTTTTCCATCCCTAACTCCCCCCCCACTGCAACCCTCCCTCGACTTTCTCCTGATCCCTTTTTCTTACATATCCGGCTCCTTTTTTTTCCCCCCTATTTTCTTTCCCTTTCATATTCTTTTGTCATTAATGGATTATACTCGGTTTCGGAAAGGGGAGGAGGTGGAGAGGCTGGCTTGGAGGAGGGCGAGAGGGTGAGGTGGAGAGGCTGACTTGGAGGAGGGGGAGAGGGTGAGGTGGAGAGGCTGACTTGGAGGAGGGGGAGAGGGTGAGGTGAAGAGGCTGACTTGGAGGAGGGGGAGAGGGTGAGGTGGAGAGGCTGACTTGGAGGAGGGGGCAGCAGCTGCCCAAGAGCTGCCCTTGGTGGATCTCATCCACACTGACAGTGGGCTTGTGGTTGGTGGACATTAACACTGCCACGCTCTCTTGATGGCGTTCATACGCCACGCTCTCCTGATGACGTCCCTACGCCACCCTCTCTCGATGGCGTTCTTACGTCACGCTCTCTTGATGACGTCCCTACGCCAGTCTCTCTTGATGACGTCCCTACGCCACGCTCTCTCGATGGCGTTCTTACGTCACGCTCTCTCGATGACGTCCCTACGCCACGCTCTCCTGATGGCGTTCTTACGTCACGCCCTCTTGATGGCGTTCTTACGCCACTCTCTCTTGGTGACGGCCCTACGCCACTCTCTCTCGATGGCGTTCTTACGTCACGCTCTCTTGATGGCGTTCATACGCCACGCTCTCCTGATGACGTCCCTACGCCACCCTCTCTCGATGGCGTTCTTACGTCACGCTCTCTTGATGACGTTCCTACGCCACTCTCTCTTGATGACGTCCCTACGCCAGTCTCTCTTGATGACGTCCCTACGCCACGCTCTCTCGATGGCGTTCTTACGTCACGCTTTCTCGATGACGTCCCTACGCCACCCTCTCTCGATGGCGTTCTTACGTCACGCTCTCTTGATGGCGTTCATACGCCACGCTCTCCTGATGACGTCCCTACGCCACCCTCTCTCGATGGCGTTCTTACGCCACTCTCTCTTGATGACGTCCCTACGCCACGCTCTCCTGATGACGTCCCTACGCCACCCTCTCTCGATGGCGTTCTTACGTCACGCTCTCTTGATGGCGTTCATACGCCACGCTCTCCTGATGACGTCCCTACGCCACCCTCTCTCGATGGCGTTCTTACGCCACTCTCTCTTGATGACGTCCCTACGCCACTCTCTCTTGATGACTTCCCTACGCCACGCTCTCTTGATGACGTCCCTACGCCACGCTCTCCTGATGACGTCCCTACGCCACGCTCTCCTGATGACGTCCCTACGCCACCCTCTCTCGATGGCGTTCTTACGTCACGCTCTCTTGATGGCGTTCATACGCCACGCTCTCCTGATGACGTCCCTACGCCACGCTCTCCTGATGACGTCCCTACGCCACGCTCTCTCGATGGCGTTCTTACGTCACGCTCTCTTGATGGCGTTCATACGCCACGCTCTCCTGATGACGTCCCTACGCCACGCTCTCTCGATGGCGTTCTTACGCCACTCTCTCTTGATGACGTCCCTACGCCACGCTCTCTCGATGGCGTTCTTACGTCACGCTCTCTTGATGGCGTTCATACGCCACGCTCTCCTGATGACGTCCCTACGCCACGCTCTCTCGATGGCGTTCTTACGTCACGCTCTCTTGATGGCGTTCATACGCCACGCTCTCCTGATGGCGTTCTTACGTCACGCTCTCTTGATGGCGTTCATACGCCACGCTCTCCTGATGACGTCCCTACGCCACCCTCTCTCGATGGCGTTCTTACGTCACGCTCTCTTGATGGCGTTCATACGCCACGCTCTCCTGATGACGTCCCTACGCCACGCTCTCCTGATGACGTCCCTACGCCAGTCTCTCTTGATGACGTCCCTACGCCACGCTCTCTCGATGGCGTTCTTACGTCACGCTTTCTCGATGACGTCCCTACGCCACGCTCTCCTGATGGCGTTCTTACGTCACGCTCTCTTGATGGCCTTCTTACGCCACGCTCTCCTGATGACGTCCCTACGCCACGCTCTCCTGATGACGTCCCTACGCCACGCTCTCCTGATGACGTCCCTACGCCACCCTCTCTCGATGGCGTTCTTACGTCACGCTCTCTTGATGGCGTTCTTACGTCACGCTCTCTTGATGGCGTTCATACGCCACGCTCTCCTGATGACGTCCCTACGCCACGCTCTCTCGATGGCGTTCTTACGTCACGCTCTCTCGATGGCGTTCTTACGTCACGCTCTCTTGATGGCGTTCATACGCCACGCTCTCCTGATGGCGTTCTTACGCCACTCTCTCTTGATGACGTCCCTACGCCACGCTCTCTCGATGGCGTTCTTACGTCACGCTCTCTTGATGGCGTTCATACGCCACGCTCTCCTGATGACGTCCCTACGCCAGTCTCTCTTGATGACGTCCCTACGCCACGCTCTCTCGATGGCGTTCTTACGCCACTCTCTCTTGATGACGTCCCTACGCCAGTCTCTCTTGATGACGTCCCTACGCCACGCTCTCTCGATGGCGTTCTTACGCCACTCTCTCTTGATGACTCGAGGAGAGAGAGAGAGAGAGACATGACCACTGCCGTGAAAACATTGGTCCCTGATATTTTAATGATGTGCCCGACCTCCGTGCGCCGGCTGCCTTGCGCTCCACATTCGTCCTCCAGGCTTTCAGTCTCCCCTTACGGCGAGAGATGAAAATAACACATATTAGTCTGCATGATACATGGCAATTACGGCCACAGCAGCTGTTTATGTATCCCCTTGGGTGATGGACTACCAAGTCATACATTACTGAGCAGGAAATATTATTTATTGACAACGGCAAAAAAAACTGTGTATCGTTCATGCTTGGCGTCGTGAGGCGATGGACGACGAAGAGCGGGCCAGGATGATGTTCCAGGATGCAGTGGGCACTGTACTGCATTACTTACCCTCCCTCCCACACACTATAGCCAGGAATCACTGAAGGAAGCACTATACTGCCTCAATCATTCTCCCTCACCAACATTATAGTTAGGAATCACTGAAGGAAGCACTATACTGCCTCAATCATTCTCCCTCCCCAACACTATAGCCAGGAATCACTGAAGGAAGCACTATACTGCCTCAATCATTCTCCCTCACCAACATTATAGTTAGGAATCACTGAAGGAAGCACTATACTGCCTCAATCATTCTCCCTCACCAACACTATAGCCAGGAATCACTGAAGGAAGCACTATACTGCCTCAATCATTCTCCCTCACCAACATTATAGTTAGGAATCACTGAAGGAAGCACTATACTGCCTCAATCATTCTCCCTCCCCAACACTATAGCCAGGAATCACTGAAGGAAGCACTATACTGCCTCAATCATTCTCCCTCACTAATATTATAGTTAGGAATCACTGAAGGAAGCACTATACTGCCTCAATCATTCTCCCTCACCAACATTATAGTTAGGAATCACTGAAGGAAGCACTATACTGCCTCACATTCCCTCCCTAACCAACACTATAGCCAGGAATCAATGATGCAAGCATTGCACTGCCTCATGTAGCCTCCCTCACCAACATTATAACCTGGATTCACTGAAGGAAGTACTATACTACCTCACGTACCCGCCCTCACCAACACTATCGTCAAGAATCACTGAAGGAAGCACTGTATTGCCTGACATACCCTCCCTCACCAACACTATAGCCAGGAATCACTGAGAGAAGCACTATACTGCCTCACTTATCCTCCCTCACCAACACTATGGCCGTGGGCGACTCCCCGGAGAAGCACCGAAAGACTCGGCGATAATTTCGAACCCACAAAGTGTCGGAGGTGGGGTCGTGGAGGAGAAGATAACCTCGTCCCGGAAAACGTCGGGGTCGGAGCGTCTGCAGGGTATAAATTTCTGAGATAAATGTCTTTGATTGCAGTTGCCGCTTTGAAGAAGAAGAAGAAAAAAAAATAATGTATGTGATACATTTTAGAGGAGAATTTATGATCCAGGGAACAGCTGATGAAGCGGTGTAGCTCAGGGACTTAATATTTCGCTGGACTCAAAAAGAGAAGTCTTTGTTATAAAACTCACGTATCATAACCTCACAGGTTCTAGAGAACAATCAGTGCGTTACAATGACCCAGGAGAGTCGGCCATATATTTGCTAAATTGATCCAGAACTTTGTTCAATAACACGAGGGCAAAAATGTCCGAATTGAATAGCGGAGTTAAGGTCCTTATTACACTCGAGGTGTCGGACGGCGCCAAAGGAAAAAATGGTGATCGCGAAGATGAGGGTCGAGCAAGATGACAGCCAATGGCTGCGTCTGTCTGATAACTGGCGACTTGGAGCAGCCAGCTGGGCCCGATCATTGTCGCCCCCTGCACGACAAGGATATGAACTGACTCTCTCTCTCTCTTTCTATGCGTGTGTGTGTGTGTGTGCTTACACGACAGTTCTGTCAACCGAGACAGATGATGGAAGGTCGTAAAGACACGACAGATGATGGTTACTCGTATCTCCAAGACAGTTCTGTCCACAGGGACAGATTTGTGGATGGTCATATCTCCACAGTAGTTCTGTCTACTGGGATTCCCGTATACACCCAAGACAGCTCTGTCTGTACCTCAACATTTCTGTCTGCCTGCAGATATGAGCAAGGAGTCTGGACTGTCCTTAGAGGTATATCGGTATAGAGTAGGAATATTAAGGTGATCAGTTACATCTCATAAGCTAAAAGAATTAGACGTTCTACCGTAGGATTCCTTGTTTTTGAAGCAATCCGAAACCTTGTTTTTGAAGCAATCCGAAATCCGGATCTGCCTTCGACACACACCCACAAACCCTCTGCCGAACAGCAAGGCTCTCACAAATCCCAGGCCCATCTGAATGTGTTTTGCTTTTCCAATCCCTATACTAAAATGAAGTACGTCATTTCCCATCGTTTCCCACCTAAGAAATTATTTGATAATTGGTAGGAAGAATGAGATCTGTCGCTTCTGCACCTTATGAGGACCTAGACTCATTCATTTCTTGAGAGTCTCAACATGAATAAAGGTCTCACAGAGGTTGTCAAGGAAGATTGTATTGATGTGTGGAAGAAGCAGTATTGTGAAAAGTGGTGTAAATTCTCCATTTCCTTGTCCCTTGTGTTATGACCTATTTACAATTACCTATTTGCAATTACCTATTTGTATTGTACGTAGGGAAGTGGGGGAGAAAGGGTGGAGGGGGGTAGAATGTTTTGCACTCATGGGAATAGCGCCCTGTAATTGCTTATTTGTAAATAGGTATTTGTGCTGTAAGGGGAGGGAGTTCTGCACTCGTGAGGGTCTCTTAAACCTTCTCTGTTCTCATACGTCTTCTTAAATTCATATATGCTCTGTGATTACTGCTTGTGATTACTACGTATCTGTGTGTTACGGGGGAGGTTTTACACTCGTGTTGCCTCCGTCTCTTAACTTTTAATCTAAGTGCAATGCTTTTACTTCTGTGCATGTATGCACACACACACACATACACAAACACACACATACATACACACACACACACCCTAGCCTAATCCAGATACCCATTTATCAACCAGCCCCGAAGGGAGGATGAACACCTGCGTTGGGAATGGGCCGACTGCCGCGCCCAGGATTCGAACCCACGTATTCCAGTATCTGCCTCCCTTACGCTTATGGTAGAGACATAGTCACTGCACACATTGCTCGTGCATAGGTCATTGCATGCTCTCCT